>NW_014569912.1:16655-20243 GCF_001313835.1 Polistes canadensis
TTTTTTTTTTTTTTGATATTTTATTTTTATTGTTGAATTATCCGCATAACTTATTTTTATACATCTCAGTGAACGAGTAATGGGATAAAAAATCACATATATATATGTGTGTGTGTATATATAGATGATGTGTGCGTGTGTATAAAAATATCGAAGCATTCGAATTGGTAGGATAAGCTTTAACTCGCGTGTGTTATCACAGGGATTATTTTTTCTCCCCCAATTGTTTGTGCAAGTTATTCTTATATGCCTCAGTTAACAATTCATTGAATAAAAATATACGTATATATATAACATAATATAAACAAAAGATTGTACTTTAATTTAATCTAAGTTTCATTAAAATCTATTCACTTTTAGTATAAAAAATATTKACCAAAACTTTTCAAAGAAATTGCAAAGATGCACAATTTACAGCATTGCATTCTATAACATTTTTTTAAGTTTACATTCTAAATTTATAACTTGATATGGTATTTTATGCATAGACAAAAGATTGTACTTTAATTTAATATAAGTTTCATTAAAATCTGTTCACTTTTAGTATAAAAAATATTTACCAAAACATTTCAAAGAAATTGCAAAGATGCACAATTTACAGCATTGCATGTTCTGACATTTTTTTAAGTTATTTTATAGCAAGTGAATTAAACAAATACGAAAATAATATAAAAATCGTACACGTTAATATAACAGAGAGAATACTTTGTTTTTTTTTTCATGACTTACACAATTAGTCATGTTTTTTTGTTTTAATATTATTTAAATGATTTTGAAGTTATTTTAATATCGGAATGCATTTAATATCCGTTAAAATAAAAATAATAAAAAGTACATTTGTTCAAAAATCACGTATCCATTAATATATTACGAATATTAAACAATTGCGATTTATTTGACTGGATGTGAAAATGTTCAACTTAAATTCATCGCTGGAATAAAAAAATGTTAAAACGAATGTATTTGAATTTAAACAATTGTAAATATTAAATAGAGTACACATAAAAATGTTTGATACACATTAATCCGAGGTAACGTTTATTGTAATTTAAAAGCTTGGAATATAAATTGAATGAAACGTCCTCTTCGAAATCCACTGTTAAACTGGCTCATTGTTATCTAAAAGATAATTCTTTTATTTAATATTATTTATATAAATTTTCGAAGAGGTTGCATATATATATATACAAGAAGAATAATATTCGAAATAAATAAAATTTAAGATTAAAACATTCTGATATATTTTAGCATTATTTTAATTTATATGCAATTATTTAAACTAACATATATATATTTGTTTTAAAGTAACACAAAAGTAAAGTAATTAAATGATAAAGTATTTGTAAAAATTAAAAGTATTTGTAAAAAACAATAACGTGTTCGATATATCTTAAATAATTGTTAATTAATTGAAACAAAAATGTATATTATTATTTAAAAAGATGGATTTACTTTTCGAAATTCATCGTTAAACAAAAGTATTATCATCTGCGAATATTTTTTTATGAATTGTTGTTTATATGATTTCTCGAAAATTACATATGCATAAAGAAAATAATATTCTTACTAAATAGAATTTCTTTATTAGGAAAAAGTCATATAAATAACATTGAATAAAAGAACGTTTCGTAGAAAACAACGTATCAGTCTAACGGTGAATTTTGAGAAGAACGGTACTCCCAATTAAATACACGCTAATTTTAAACAACAATATACATTTTATTTTTCGATTAATTATTAAAAAGTATTTATTATTAAAAAGTATAATTATTAAATAACTATTAGCATTATTTAAATATTAAAATATAATTGCAATTAGATATTCTATTAAATACAAATTTTTATCTAATAATTAATCATTGTGTAAGAATGTTAAAACAAACACATTATAGTTTAAACAATTGTATAAAAATTAAAATAATATTAAAATCAGGAACGTTATAATCTTAAATTCTATTTATTAAGTATAATATTTCTCTTACACACATGTGCAACTTTTTCGGAAAAGTCTCATATAAACAATATTTAATAAAAGAATTTGTCATAGGTGGCAACGTGCCAGTCTGAAGTTGAATTTCGAGGAAGACGGTACTCCGAACATATACTCGGTGTTTTTAAACAACAATACACGTTTCCTTAAATTAAATAACATTTATTTCAATATTCTAATGCACTCTTTTTATATTACAGATTATTTATAAACATTACATAACAATTAACATACTTTGTATATTTAATAATTTCGATTTTTTGTTATTCTATTAAATAAAAATGTAAGTCTCGAAGTTATCATTGCACAAAAACGTTAAATTAATTATATAAAAATGAAAAAAAAAATAAACGTTATTATATAATTTTAAATACTTTTTATTAGATGTAATATTATCGTTACACATATATGCGCAACTTTTATCAAATTATATAAACAATATTCAATAAAATAACTTTAATAAATAATAACGTGCCAGAGTTTAACAATAAATTCACGAAAAATACAGTGCACCGAAAATGTACTCCAACATTTTAGACTACACAATAAAAATATTTCACGTGTTTGATTAATTAATAATTATTTTAATATTCTAATGTACTCTACTTATATTTAAAATATTTAAGATTATTCAATCACACATATATATATATATATATATAGATTTAAATACTACATAACATCTCATTAAACAAATAAGAATAAATTCCCTAGAGTGATATTTAAATCATATCATCTAAATGAATGAAATATAAAATAAAAAATCATTCATTCCTAATAAAACTTATGCCACTCCTAATAATCTTATCGATCTTAAATATTAAATATAAAACCCCTTTGAAAGAGTATTCAAACAGGGAGAGATAAAGAATGGAAAAAAAAACATCCCCTTCGAACAATGAATTGGCTCGTTTAAAAGATAATTAAAAATGAATGATAAACGCATGAAGGGAGAGGAAACAAAAAAAAAAGAATAAAACAAAGAAAGATAGAGTGGAGTGAGAAAATAAAAATTGATTATAATACTTATGTCGGGGATCACAAACATACTCACATTTCTTTACGACCAACAACAACAACAGTAGCTGCCTATTATGATCGGTGAACAATGAACGATGCCCTAATAATAGGACGTCGTTAGGGTTGAAGGAAACGAATAAGTAAGTCATTGATCCGAACAACCACCCACCCCCACCCACCCCATTGTCGTTGTCTCTATGAACTTGCAACAGGCCGCATAAAATGAAATTAATGTCGTAATAATCGTCCCAAGCGTAAAAGATAATGTCTTGTCTCTCTCTCTCTCTCTCTCTCTCTCTCACTCACTCACTTTATCTATCATCTCTCTCTCTCTATTTCATTCTCATTGGAATGGCCAGGATTGCCATGGAACAGTTTAATGCCGTAATAATTGTTCTCCCGAGCGACTTATCGCAATATTAGCCTAGCTATACCTACCACTATTCTAATTCGGTGTTATACTACTACTAATACTATACTATCACCATCATATCATGTATATGGTGTTCTCACAGGGATTGCTTCTCCTGTGAGATCGATAATCTCGCAATGCGTTTCTCCTTTTCATATATATATAT
>NW_014569912.1:23224-24305 GCF_001313835.1 Polistes canadensis
CGACGAATGCACATGCATATAGAAATCTAAAACTTATAATATATCACCGTATATATGTGTATTATATAAATAAACATACATGTGTGTATGTGTGTGTGTGTATATATATATATATTATTTTAATTTATTATTTTTTCGATTATATTATATATTATATTATTATATATATATATACAGAATTGTTTTTAGGATACTTCCCTAGTTAGTCATCATTTAAAAAAACATTTTCCATATCACTATCGTCTAAAGTATTTTTCTTTCGAAGTTTAATGGAAGGTGGCGGGGTGAAGGGATTCTTAAATACTAGGAAGACGATTTCTATTGTCACACGGATGAATAACGAAGATACATTAAAGAAGATGAGAGAGAGAGAGAGAGAACTATTACCTTTCAAATTACGAACAGCACAGATTAAATACTTATAAGCTCGAATTCTCGGCTCTCATATCTTCCCCCTTCACCCTTTCTTCCTTCCTTCCACCCTTCCTCATCGTTTGACTTCTCTCCTTTTTCTCTCTCTCTCTCTCTCTCTCTCTCTCTCTTTCTTTCTTTTTCTCTTTTTATGAGTATGCGTCATTCGATGATCGTCACTCGACCAACAACTCAAGCAACTATTCTCTCCTCGATGTATTTTCTACAGTCTAGACTGTGTTCCCTTCTTCTTTCCCATATAAAAAAGTGCCCATGAGTGTACACACCTCGCATATCTTCACGATTGCGTATTAAAACAAACTATACGTTTATAGAATTTTTTATGAGCTCGTCACATTTCCGAATAAATAGTAAAATGGGATTGGCGTTGTTATTTTGTTCACTCAATTTAATTTTTCTTGTAATTTTTTTTCTTTTTCTTTATGGTTCATCTCTTTTTCTTCTTTTAATTCTTTCTTTCTTGTACTTTTTTGTGTAATTATAATATTTTTTACCTTCTACTCTAGCCCCCCCCCTACATTTCCATACCAACACCCACGTTTGAATAACTATAGAACGAATTACAATATACAATTTTATTATGTTAAATTTGATACGGGTTAACATTTATATATTTCTTATTTTGTTATTATAATTACTTGTATATATA
>NW_014569912.1:27206-28766 GCF_001313835.1 Polistes canadensis
GCACGAATGAGTTTTATGTGTGTGTGTATGTGCATTCGATTGGTTAATAAAAGTAAATGAATAGAGAATTTTTAGAAATAAAAAATAAAATATCATTTTTATATTTATTTTTAGGATAGGAAATATTTTTGTTCGAAACGTTTCGACAAACCGCACACTACTATATGTAGAGTATATTTTATTATTATTATTATTAAATTTGAAATAATTTACACTGAAAAGAAAAACAAAAAAAAATGAAAGTAATTAGTTCTTTTTCAAACAATTGTAAACTTTAGTATCATTTATCGACCAATCCAATATTTTCACATGCACGCGTGTTTTCTTTTTTTTTTCCTCTTTCTACGTGGTTTATCCCGTGTTAACGCAGGTAATTAAAAAAGAAAAAAAAAACTTTTCACGTCCCTCTGCTCCCCCCCCCCCGAGAGATTTACATTTCACGAAAATGTATATAAAAAAAAACAGAGAGATAAAAAGAAATTATCTTGTGCATCGTATCACCACCACAACCACCACCACTTGAGAATATTAAAACTCGGACTTTTAAAATGCCGCTTTTGCTCGTTCTATCTTTCTATCTCTCTCTTTCTCTCTCTTTCTCTATTTTCTCTCTTTCAGTACGATGTTTAGATCGTCGAAAGATATATTTTTATCTAATAACGAAAATCTAAATCGCCTTCACTCTTTGCGTGTTAAGAGGTACGCGTTTTCGATTTACCATACGATAGAAGAAAGAAAGAAATAAAGAAAGAAAAAGGGCTAATGCAAAAGGGTAGAAAAGTTACACGAGGACTGGTTGGTTGGTTAAAAGGAAAAAAAAAAAAGAATTATAATCTGGGACAAAAGAATTTCGTTGGAGAAAATTCGATGACCTGCTGCAGTTAAAAACCATCGACAATCGAGATACCAAAAGCCATAAGGAAGAAAGGGATTATAAGATTTGAAAAAAAAAAAAAGAAAAGGGAGAAAGGACTAAAAGAAATGTGGGTGGGAAAAAAAATTAAGTGAAAGTTAGAGGGTGGGGGTGGGGGGGTGGTCCTGGGCTTTCAGGGTAATGCAATTTTTGTCCAATAAACTATCGGAAGGGAAAGGAATTTCTAAGAGATCAAAAAAAAACAGAGGAAAAAAACGGAATGTACAAAAAAAAAAAAAGAAAGGAGAAAGACTAACTTTTACAATAAAAAAAAGGGTGTAATGTCGAAAAAAAAAAAAAAAGAACCATCGAAGTGCAATAAAAGATTGTAATATTCTAAAATTTATGAGGAAAGGGCTAATAAAAAAAAAAGATCCCATGGCTAAAAGGGTGGGTGGCAAAAAAAAAAAAAATAACGGACGAACTTTAGAAAAGTATCTTTCTAGGGGGAAAAAAAAAAAGGAAAACCGAATGGAGAACAAAATTTACAGAAATCTTTGATGTCTCAACTAAACCCAGCAACCAACCACCCAGATGCAGAAAGGGTTGTTGGATACCGAAAAAAAAGAAAGAAACCTTAAAAAGGAAAATGGAATAGCCATAAAAAGGAATAATAAACCGAGTACAAATGTATGGACGGGGGGGGA
>NW_014569912.1:29006-36833 GCF_001313835.1 Polistes canadensis
GGAGGGGTGGGTGGGTGGTAAAAAAAAACTTACATTTAGATATCCTATTTTACGAATAGGAAGAATAGCAAAGAAAAATATATAACAAAATATAAAATACAAATAGAAATAATTTCCATCTGTGTTTTATTTTATTGCACTGTCTCAAATTGATCTCTCACATTTTTTAATTTGACATTGCATCGTCAGATTGAAATGCTGAACACTTTTGTTTTAAACTGAAGTGTTTTATACGAATGAAATCATTTATTATTCAATGTAACCAGATGCACAACAATTATATTTACAATTTTTCTTTTCTCATCAATATTATTTCCATCTGACAAGATACAAGATAAATATTAACATTATTTTACATTAAAACATTGATAAAAACACGCGTATCAATTTTTACCAAACGCATATATATGCCTTTATAAACCCTTAAATAGTTTAAAACAAAACAAAAAGAAATAGATAACATCTTTTATATTTCCCTATAAGAAATTCCAGTTCCAACATACATACAATTAAACATAAATAAAATATGGCAACATTAGTACGAAAAGAAGAATCATCAGCAACCATCATCGTCACGTGCGAACGAACACTCAGTAAATAAGTAAAAATCCTAACAGCATTAGAATTCTACCAGTACCTTCCCCCTTTCCCATCCCCCTTCCCACCCCCCCCAACCAACCATCTCAACAGAGATGCTGGCTTTTCCTCGAGTGCATCATTCATCGTGGCCAATGGAATGTGTGCAGCTCATCCTTTCTCATTGCCCTCGACTCTTCGACATTTGCACTCACCTCGATAGAAATGCCACTCTCCTCAGCATAGGAGAGGAGAGGTGAGGAGAGGAAAGGGGAGGTGGGTGGATAGGTGGATTTGAGGGGTATGGGGGGGAGGGCTTTTATGCAGAAACCACCACGTTCTCGATAAAGAGAAGAGGCCAACAACGCGAATGTGCTTCAACACAACACCACTACCACCATACCAACTTCCAACATCATCATTACTATCGTATACTATAGTTGGAAAGGAGAACAAGAGGAAGATCTCTCTCTCTCTCTCTCTCTCTCTCTTTCTCTTTCTCTTTCTCGTTTTGCTCGTATCCCAATGCAACCTTTTCTACGAATATATATGTGTGTGTATAGGTTAGTGTGCATATGGGGAGTAAACAAAGTCAATTAGAACGAGTAACTCGTCTCATAAAACGCTGAATTTCAACGCCTCTCTTCTCTCTCTCTCTTCTCTCTTCTCTCTTTTCATGAAAAAAAAACCTTCGATTCTTCGATCGAACAAAACTATGTTCAAATTGTACAACTGGGTGTACATTTGTGTTACATATATACATGTAAGAGAGTATACTTGGAACGAATTTTCTCTTAAGGGGTTACATGGGTTTGGGATTTTCAAACAAAAATTTTTTTTTTTTTCAATTCTACAACTCATCTAGAATATTGTATTGAATTTTGAAGTTAATAGGAGTAGTAGTTTTAAAGATAGAACCCTGGGAAGTTCCACTCAAATCTTTAAACGAGTTTTTCTCAAAACGCTTTTTCTAAAATCGGTTGTCAAGATTTCTCGAAAACTATTCAATCGATTTTGATGAAATTTGCTACACATCTTCGTGATACTATTGACAAGGACTTGGACGAAGGATTTTCGTTTTTTTTTTCTTTCATAAAATCGAATTTTAAGAAACCAAAATGTGGTGCAAATTCTTGCGAAATTTGAATGTTCTTGTTAAAAACGTTGCCAAAAATTCAAATTTTAATTTTTTTCTTTTTCCTTCGTCCAGTTTCTAGTTTTAAGTATTCACTAAAAGACCCTATTTTTTCAACAGAAAAACCCCAACCGTTTATAAGTTCTGCTGTCAACGCGAAAACACTTTTTTTTCGGTGGGGTCACCGGAAATGACGTAGCAATGGCTGAGTTTAAAATATTTTTTCAACCAAAAATTCAGTAAATGTTCTTTAAATATGTATCTTAAATACTATAAAAAGTTTCAATAAGAATTCCATTATTTATATAGAAAAAAAAATTGTTGTTGAAAATATGCTATTTTTTCTCGGTGTAAACCCATGTAAACCCCTTAAAAGATGATTAAGATGTATAAAAAAGTTGAACGTGCCTGCTGCCAAGAAGAAGAAGAAGCAGAGGTGATGTGTTAGCTACCGAAACACCTACTTTTAGGTACTATAAGAAGAAACCAGATGCTGCAGATGGACGCAAAACAGACTTGGACTTGTGCTTACAATGGACTTCCCTTTATATCTATTCCTCTCTCTCTCTTTCTCTCTTAACCGATCAAAATTTTCCTAACCATCAGCCCCCTTAAACTCCTACCCCTGTCCCCACTTCCTCCTCGTTCCCTCGTTTCCCCCTTAACACAAGCATCCTGCCCATTCTTATTTCTTCCACACGTGAAATGTAAAGAGCACGTGGAAAAAGGTGCATGTGAAACCTGGAAATGAAGATATTCAATAACCCAATAGTAGCCTACTCCTCTTATCCTTCTTTTTCTTATTCTTCTCTCTCCTATCTTTTGTGTGAACCTTCGAGAAAAGATATTTGACGTGTCTCTTGGAAAAAGGTGATTGGTGGTGGTGGTGGTGGTGGTGTTGGTTAAGCGAATAAGAAAAATAAAAAGTCGAATTTAATGCGATCAGGGTTAACAATTTTCATATGTTATATTCAGTTTCTTTCTTATTCACCATGAAAGAACTTCTTTATAATTCGTTATCCCCTTATTAACTCCACCACCATCATCATCATCATCATCATCATCATCATCATACATACATAATGCATAAAAGAGAATTTTGGTGTGTGTGTTTGGGGGATAAATTATTAAATAACACGTGTTGCTTTTTGGTATACGTTCGCGTGTCTGTTCTGCATCTTTTCATTTTCTTTTTGTTGAAAAAGTCTCGTTTACTAGACAAGGTATACTATTATAACATAGTAAAGTAGTTTAACCTTTTTAAAAAAAAAAAACTCAGATGGTGTATTCTTATTTCAAATGAAATTCTTCGAAAAATTCTATGATATCATGATGTTCGTTGGTTCGTTTGTTCGCGTGGTGCATCAGAAGTCACTTTTCATGTAAATTTATGTACGACGGAAGCCCTATTGTATTAGGGAGTAACACAAGGCACCCACGCATGACTCCACTCACTCTCTCTCTCTCTCTCTCTCTCTCTCTTTCTTTATTTCATTGATACGACTGCAAACGAGGTTCGAAGGAACGTGTTTACTAAAATAGGAAATGATGATGACGATGATAATAAAAGGAAAGAAAATAAGCCAATGGAATCAATTTCGGTGCATACATCCAATCAAATGCATTTTGTATAGATCGTGTGTGTATAATATTGTTCAATAAATTCATTGTTTCTCTTGTCCACACACAAATAAAATTATTAATAAATAAGTATCGTAGGGAATTTGGACATTCAAAAGAACTAGAACTAGAACTCTTTATTGGGACTTATTCAGCAACTTGATTTCTAAAATTCAGCATATTTTTTATTTAAGCAGACATACATATTCTTGTAATATTCAACAAAAACTACACATTTGTGTGAACACATATTTGAACAATACTTATTTATTAATATAGTTCAATGTTTCCTGTATTATAAGAACAACAACAACAACAGAACAGAATTTTATCAGCGTATTTTGTATTTAAGCAGACATACATATTCTTCTAATATTCAAAAAAAACTACACATTTGTGTGAACACATATTTGAACAATACTTATTTATTAATATAGTTCAATGTTTTATGAGAACAACAACAACAACAGAACAGAATTTTATCACGTTTATCCGATATAAGTTAAATGTATCCTTGAATATCAGGTCAGTAAAAGTGATAGTCAGTATAGTGGACAAATAGGTGAGTGTAATGAAAGAGAAAGAGAAGAAGAAAGAAGGAAGGAAAATAGAGAGAGAGTGAGAGAGAAAGAAATAAAAGAAAAATCACAACAGGTTCGACCTTAAGTAGTTGGCAATTTGCATGCGCGACAGGTGCGGTGCGAGCCCGGCGTATTACGTGTTTATTTCACGTGTCTTGCATACCTGGCTAACCGATTTCAACGGATTAACATAATATATTGCTAAGGAGCACGTCATTGGTCGAATATTATTCAAACGTAAAAATTATCTGATGGCCTCGAAAAAGGGGAAGGGAATTGGAATAAAACCAAAATCACACACGCACACAAAATAATAAACATAGTAATATTGTATTAGTTGTTTCTCTAGTTCAAAAATACAATTATTACTAAAAAGGTATCTTAGGGAATTTGGATATTCAAAAGAACTAGAACTTTGTTTTGATAAGTTGGATGTTTCGTTCCTTTATTGGGACTTATTCAGCAACTTAATTTCTAAGTTGTTTCTCTAGTCCAAAAATAAAATTATTACTAAAAAAGTATCTTAGGGAATTTGGATATTCAAAAGAACTAGAACTTTGTTTTGATAAGTTGGATGTTTCATTCCTTTATTGGGACTTATTCAGCAACTTAATTTCTAAGTTGTTTCTCTAGTCCAAAAATAAAATTATTAATAAAAAGGTATCTTAGGGAATTTGGATATTCAAAAGAACTAGAACTTTGTTTTGATAAGTTGGACGTTTCGTCCCTTTATTGGGACTTATTCAGCAACTTAATTTCTAAAATTCAGCGTCTTTTTTATTTGGGCAGACATACATTGTTTTCGTATAATATTCAAAACACAAAACATCTACACTTCGTTAAGTATTAACCCGTTATAATTTGAACACTCAACAAAACTGTTTCAATCTAGACTGTTTTGAATATTAAAAATAAAAATAAAAATGTATGTCTACTCAAAGAAAAAAGACACTGAACTTTAGAGATTAAGTTGCTGAAGAAGTCCCAATAAAGGGACGAAACGTCCAACTTAGTAAAATTAAGTTCTACATCTTTTTATATCCAAGTTCCCTGTGATACCTTCTCATTAAAAATTATATTAATTGTTTTTTTAGTTCAAAAATACAATTATTACTAAAAAGGTATCTTAGGGAATTTGGACATTCAAAAGAACTAGAACTTCGTTTTGATAAGTTGGACATTCCGTCCCCTTTATTGGGACTTATTCAGCAACTGTAAATTTTATTTTATTGTTATTTTTATATTGTGAAATATATATGAGAACCATACATTATAAAATATTAGATGTTACCTTAATCATTAAAGTCCAGAATCTTTTTTATTTAACTAGACATACATTTTTTTATTTATAATATTCAAAACAAAACATCTACAATTCGTTTTGAATGTCCAAATTCCTTAAGATACCTTTTTAATAATAATGTATTCAATCTCATTTTCTGAGCAAGTTTAATCTTAAAAATATTATTTTTAATTTCGATACACACACGTTCATTTTTATTTCATCGAATTTTCATCATGGCAATGATCCTAAATAAATGTTTACTTAAAAAATATAAATATAAATTAATTCGAATAATAATATAAATATATATAGAACAGAGAAAATGTGATTCAAAAGGAGAAAGTGATAAGAAAATAAAAAAAAAATGTGTGGTCAGTGGCAAGAATTGTTCGCACGCACGAAGGAAGTTAATGATAGATAAAAGGTCATTGAGTGACGTGTTCGATAAAGTGAAAACAAGTGGAGGAAACTGAAGAACAAAGCGATAGTCGTTGTACTTTGAAGAAGAAAGAAGAAGAAAGAAAAAAAAAGGAAAAAGGGGGGGGGAAAAAGAGAAAGAAGACGTGTTCGTTCGGAATACAACAAGTCGATGGGGGCTAAGGAATAAACGATATAGAGAAGGGCAATGTACCGTGCGAATGACGTTTTTTAACATAGCCACACATCAGACACATATACACATTTACATACATACATACATACATACATACATACATACATAAGTAACTATACGTAAAGAGTATACACGATTTGTAGGAATTCCGATTGCAATCCCCTACGTATATAACATATATATAATATATATATATGTATGTGTGTATATATGTATATGTATATGTTGTAAGGTTAATGAAAGGAACGATCGTAAAAGAAAGCGCGTTTCTTCGTTATTTCTTCTTCTTCTTCTTCTTCTTCTTCTTCTTTACCTCTCCTTTTTCATCTTCATCTTTTGCTTCCATAACAGTGAAGAAGAATAAAAAAAATGAAAAAAAAAAAAAAAAAAAAAAAAAAAAAGAAAAATGTTTATACGAAGACGGTGCATTCTCAATCTAAAGTCTGCTTGCGCGTTCGTATATCCATCAAAGTTTTCTCAGTGTGTGCAGAAGGGTGCAATGTGCAAGTAAAGAACAGGAGGTGTACAGAAGAAACATAGACACACACACATACATACACAGAAACACATAGGGATAAAGACGCGACGCATATAGGGGGTTCATGCAGACTGTGCAGCGGGAGGGGGTGAAGGGTAGGGGGGGTAGGGGTAGGGGTCAGGGACGTAAAGAGACAGCGGGGTGCACACGTTCGTAGCACGCGCGCTAAAGTCGGCTTACAACTTAAGGTCTACTGCGGATTTATCCGCCAGGAAAAAATATAAAGAAAGAAAGAGAGAGTGAAAGAGAGAGAGAGAGAGAGAGAGAGAGAGAGAGGGAATGAGAAGGTATAAGGGAAAAGGGCAAGGGACTGACTGACTCTCGGGGCTTGGTCAAGATTCACGTTCTAACGTAAGAGGAATTTATGAAGAGACATAAAGTATCACGTATTTAACATCATACCACCTGTATTTTTAATGATGTATATCAATCAATGAATTTAAATATTAAGTTAGAGACAGGTGGTGGTGGTGGTGGTGATATTGAAGAAAGAAAGAAAAAGTAATAATAACACATTATTTTCTTTTATTTGTGAAAATACTTCATATACGTGTAAGGCTTTTTGTTTTTATTGGATTTCATTTAATATTTGTGAGAAAGATTAATAAGTTAAAGATGAAAAAGAAAATATTATAATATATGAATTAGTTAAATAGATAAAATGTGATAGTAATAACACATTAATTATTTTCTTTTATTTGTGAAAATACTTCATACATGTATAAAACTTTTCTTTTTTATTGAATTTCATTTAATATTTGTGAGAAAGATTAATAAGGTAAAGAAAAATATAATATATGAATTAGTTAAATAGATAAAATGTGTGTGATAGTAATAACACATTAATTCTTTTCTTTTATTTGTGAAACTACTTCATGTACTATAAAACTTTTCGTTTTTATTGGATTTCATTGAATATTTGTGAGAAAGATTCATAAGGTAAAGATGAACAAAAATATTCTAATCTATGAATTAGTTAAATAGTTAAAAAATTATAATAATAATACATTAATTTTTTTCTTTTATTTGTGAAAATAATTCATATACGTATATAACTTTTCATTTCTATTGGATTTCATTGAATATTTGTGAGAAAGATTAATAAGGTAAAGAAAAATATAATATATGAATTAATTAAGTAAATATAAAATGTGTGTGATAGTAATAACACATTAATTCTTTTCTTTTATTTGTGAAAATACTTCATATATTATAAAACTTATTGTTTTTATTGGATTTCATTTAATATTTGTGAAAATATTTCATATATGTATAAAACTTGTCGTTTTTATTGGATTTCATTGAATATTTGTAAGAAAGATTCATAAGGTAAAGATGGAAACAAAATATTATAATATATGAATTAGTTACATAAATAAAATGATAGTAATACATTAATTCTTTTCTTTTATTTGTGAAACTACTTCATATACTATAAAACTTTTCGTTTTTATTGGATTTCATTGAATATTTGTGAGA
>NW_014569912.1:38473-69190 GCF_001313835.1 Polistes canadensis
TAATATATATATATATATATATATATATATATATACATACACACCACCTCTTCTTGCCTTTTCATTTTCTAACTACTCTCAATGGGTTGGCTTAAGAAGATTACAAAAAAAAAGAAAGAAAGAAAGATTTTTCATTTCGGATCTTTCGTTGAAAGGAATAAGAAGAGCTAATCTGTATGGGATTTAAAAGGTAAAAGGAAAAGAAGATGATGATGATGATGATGATGTAAGGGATGGGAAGAAGGGGGTTGTTAAATAGAAAATGAAGAAAAGCGATCTCTCGAAACTATGACAACGACGAGAGTCAGTCGTAACACGTCGTTGCCTTTGAATGAACTCATTTGCCCGAGAAATTTAAATCAAATCGAACGGATTACATTGTCACGATTCGTTAAAGCTTATCTCTCTCTCTCTCTTTCTCTCTCTTTCTGTTTCTGGTACCTAGTGTTAGTATTAGCTGCTGGTGGTACTGGGGGAGGGAGGGGGAGGGGTGCTTCTTCAAATGAAAAGGATTAGTTCATTTCCAGTCTTCTTCTTGTTCCCTCTCCCTACCCCCTACCACCCCCTTTGCTTAATTAACTAACTACGAGAAATGAAATGAAATGAAACTTTGAATACGCATAAATGAACAAACGGTGTATGTGGGGGAGGGGGTTGGAAAAAATTGCGCGCACGTTGTTATTCATTCGAGTTTATTCGGTTTAGAAAAAATAAAAAAAAAAAGTCGAGTTACCTAGTTGAACAATGAGAACAAAACTCGATGATACGAAAATAAAAAATGAATAGGGGTGAAAAAGGATAGGATTGGATAGATAGATAGATGGATAGAACGAGTAAACCAAAAAAAAAAAAAAAAAAAAAGAAAAAAGATGATAAAAGCACATAGAGAAGTTGAAGTTATGAGAAGAGGAGGAGGAAGAGGAGGAGTAGGAGGGGGAGGGGGAGGGGGAGGACCTACATATACACACATGACTTACATACTTTAAATGGCATATAGGACGTATAAAAAAGAAAGAGGAAAGAGATAGATGGAAATAGTATAAGGAGTAAGAAGAAGAAGTAAAAAAAAAAAAAACGAGAATGGAAAGAGGAAAGAGAGAGTAATGTGTTCAATGTCGAAGAGTAAAGGTGTAAACGGCATCGTTCTAAAGAAAGAGGTGGGAATAAGAAGAGAAAGAAGAAGAAGAATAAGAAAAAAGTATAGTACGAAACCTTTTTACCTTGTGAGGAGATATGGAGACCCCCCCCCCATTTTAGGTTTCCTCCTCCACGAAACTATTTTTCTCGTTCGAGTCGATAGCGTCGTGTAATGGGAACGGAGAAGAGAAAAAGGTGAACAGAAAGTAAGTAAGAAAGAATGAGAGGGAATAGAGAGAAAGACAAAGCTTGCCATCAAGCATGAATCCACCTATCCATGTATGCATGTACGTATATATACATACATATGTACATACATACGTATATATGTAAGCAAGAAAAGGAAGGAAGGAAAGAGATAGAAAGAGAAAGAAGAAACACATAGAATATTGAAACTAAAAGGGAAACGACAGATCGACCGAACAATCTTCGTATAAATTCTTCACAAAGAGGAGTAACGATAGTTGGAAATGGGAAAGAAGACAGGTAGACAGACGGACGGACGGACGGACGGACGGATAGATAGAAAGAGAAATACGAAGGGGGGATATAAGGGGGAAGAGAACAATGAAAAGGATGAACACTAACCATCTCGTGCTCGATCGATAATAAAGGTCTTAGAAAGGAATCGATCCTAGGTTGTTTTACGTTACGTACGATAATAAATTTTCTATTTACAAAAAAAAAAAAAAAAAAAAAAAAAAAAAAGAAAAGCTTAATAAAATGGTATATAACAGAAAGTAGGATTAAGAACACCTGTTAGATTATCATCTATCTATCTCTCTCTTTCTAAATGTTCGTTTCCTCACCACCACCACCACCACCCCCTCTTAACCATCCCCCTCACCGTTTTGTCTCATTTCCAATTAAAGAATAATTAGGATCGACGATGATATGAAAGGAAATGAGAAACTAAATGAAGATTTTGTGTCTATTGAACGTCGGGAATACGCCCAGGGAAGAAATGGAGGACGAGGATGAGGATGAGGAGGATGAGGAGGAGGAGGAGGAGGTGGAGAGGTAAAACTTTAAGAGTGCATCGTGTGAAAGAGAAAAAGAGATGTGTATATATGTGTATATAAATGGGATTTATTCGCGCGCTCTCGAAAGAGTTAAGAAGAAAGAAGAGGTGGGTGGTGGGGTGAGGGATAGGGGGGAGTACAAGGAGGGGGGGGGCAATGTAATGCAACGATGAGAAGAGGGACTCGTCCTCGTGCCACTATTGTAGGCTTTTACGCGAGCGAAACAAAGGTCCTTCTAAAGAGAAAATAAAAAAAAAAAAAAAGAAAAAAGAGAGAGAGAGAGAGAGAGACGAACTTAACATAAAGAAAGAAATAAAGAATGACAGAAAGATAGATAAATATTATATAAAAAGAGAGAGGAAGGAAGGAAGGAAAGGGGTTGGGTGGCACGTGAGAGAATGAAACATTGAAGGCCATACAAGAATAGGGGATTTTTTTCTTTTTTTTTTTTTTAAAAAAAGAAAAAAAGTGGTGGCAGAGATATCACACCGCGACATCTTCTACAAAAGCGTTACTCTGCCGAATATCTTTCGAAATTGATCGTGGGCTCTCGTAACGCGCATACTCTCTCATTTACCAACGATGCGAACGTACTATTTTCTATGGTACGTGTCGAGGGAACACGATAAATGGACCTTTCCCTATATCCTACGTGCACTCTCTTTGCTAAAGTTTTTAAACGAAAAGAGGAAAAATAATAAATAAGTTGAGAGAAGATATTACGAAGGGGGAATGAATGGGTGTGTGGGGTTGTACACACACGTACAAGAATAAGGTTTTAAATTATTTCGAATTAGAATCATCGTCATCGTCATCGTCGTCGTCATAGGCGTTCGATAATAATAATAATAATAATAATAATAATAATAAAATTGGCGTGGCACGTACTTTAATTGCGAGGGTGCGTCCGACGTTTGTGTAATAAAAGCTCGGTTTCGAAGAAACACACACATACACACGCGCGCAACAACACGCGGCGAGTAATATAGGAAAGATAAGATAGAAAGAGAAAGAAATAGTAAGCAAGACAGAGAGAAAGATAGAGAGAGAGAGAGAGAGGTAGATAAATACAGGTAAAGAGAAAGTAAATAAGTAAGTACTCACTCATGTCACTTTCTGATGCATCCTCGTTACAGAGGGTAGTATTCGCGATGACGCTAGGATAACCCAAAGTGATATAATATAATCCAATTCCGTCTTCCACACCTTGAGGATCGTTGGAGCGAAGTACGCTCGATAATGGCTGGCACACATAAGTAACACTAAGGATGCACCAACAACCGTGCTTATTTTCTTCTTCTTTTCCTGTTATATTTCTTTTTTTTTTACTCGCGCACTATTCACCGACAGACCGCGACGAATAAGACGGACAAACGTCCGAACGTTCTGCTCTGCTTTTTTTTTTTCCTATCCTACCTGTCTCTCTCTGTCTCTCTTTCTTTCTTTCTTTCTTTTTCTAGTAGTACCGATTCTATGTCTCTTTTTAGTAAGATACTTTTGATGAAAGAAGACTAGACCGGCAAGGATCTAAAGATAAAAAGAGATAAAAGGAGGTCCTCTATTCTTTTTCTATCCTAGGCCCACGGGTGGCCATTACGTTTCTCACATCGTCGTCGCTACCACCGTTGCGAGGGTACAAAGCGAGAGAGGGTGGCTGCTGCTGCTGCCTGGCTTCCTACTTGCTGTTGCCCGGGTGGGAGCGAGAGCGCAGACGGCACCGAACGACAGACCAAATGGGAGGGAGAGAAACATACACACTCTGAAGAGAGATAGAAAATCCACGGTATATGTCCCTCTCTTTCTTTCTTTCTTTTTCTCTCTTTCTCTCTCTCTCTTTCTCTATTGCACTATTCGAGCGAATAAATGCACTCGAACTCGATGCACCCGCTACGAGAGCGTGAGAGCGACTGGACTCGGCAACTTCGAGTGTCGACTAATCGACCAATCGTTGAGCGCCTCCCACCGAGCGCCATCTTGCTGCCACTCCGCAACTAATTGGACAAAGGGAACTCCGCTTTCGGAAAGCCGACAGCAACCAAAACTTTTCCCTTCTGCCGCCTAAATATAATATCTGGTTGCTCTTACTTTTGATACCCTGTTCTCTTTTCATCTAACTCTCCCACATCCTTTTTTATCTATCTATTTATTTATCTATCATTTTTTCTCCTACACTGGTTTTTTTTTTTTTTTCTTCTCTTCACAAACTATCGTCTATTTTAGTTTGTATATCTTTCGTTCGGACATTAGTTTTTGAAATTATATTTCTACTTACTATTGTTTCTCTTATTATTTGCATCCTATGATCAAGAGAACAATGATTTATCCGTTTTTAATCTATATTTATCTATTCGAAGTTTATCTATAATAATATAATTTTCAAATGAAAAATTTCATATGTGTAATATTAGTTCGTTTGACGAACTACGTACTATTTAATTTATGGTCAGATAAATGTAATTACGTATTTAAATATAATTTATCGTTCTTTGTTATCGCAATAATAATTCTTAATTTTATTTTTATATCGTAATAATTAAAAATTAAAATATATTAACAGAAGTGTAAGAGCAAAGACCGGATGTACGAGTAGCGACATCTCGTGAAATGTTACGTAACTAACAATAAGGAAAAAGCATTTGCGATCGTTATTTCTTGTTAACTGGCGTAACGAGAATAGTAGTTTTTGGGAGTATTTATTATAGATATATATATATATTTTTAAGTTTGTATGATAACACAATTATTTTCTTATATTGTTTATTGTTATACGCAAAAAAAATAACCTCAACATTTATATCATTTTATATTACTATTTAACAAACATAACATAACAACAAGCAGTAAAAATGTTAGATAAGGATGATGTAGATAATGAAAAAATGAGAAAACACAAGGAACGTCTCAAGCTCGCATCAAAATTAGATGACGAGTTAAATGATTTTATTAATTCGTTAGAAAAGAAAACTTACACCGAAGGATGGACTGAAGAAACTATGCTAAAAGAATTGGACAGTCATCCGTTCTTCATGAAGAAATTACCAGATACTGAAGAACCGTTACATCCTCTTGTAGAAGGATTGCAACAACTTAAATATTCAGAAGAGGAAAATACTCCTGAGGGTTTGTACTATTATTTAAATTGACAGCAAACATTTTAAACTAGACATTTCTATATGAATTAATCTTACTTTCTACAGAATTAGCTCTGAGCTATAAAGAGGACGGAAACTTCCATTTCAAAAATAAAAAATACCGTATGTCTATTATAAGTTATACGTTAGGTCTCAGGACCAAATGCAACGACCCAATATTATTGGCAGCGCTTTACAATAACAGAGCTGCTGCTCATTATATGCTTAAGAATTACCGGTATAATTATATCTCTTTGCGTTTTTATCTTCATTAATTAAATACAATATAGAATAATTTGAGTATATTTTGTAGGTCTAGTTTAAATGACAGTAAACAAGCAATAACATTGAAATCAGATTATGTTAAATCCTTGGAAAGAGCCGCGCATTGTTGCTTTGAAATTAAAGATTTTGATCAGTGTGATGAACTGTGCGATAGCATCCTAGAAATGTATCCAACTAAAAAAGAGATACTGAAATTAAAAACCAAAGTTTCATTTGGACGAGTAAAATCATTGTTATGAGCAATCTATTAAACGCATAATCTATCTTTTTAAATAACAATCAAGTTTATATATTCATTATTTTATTTAAAATAGAGCAACATGGAGGACGAAGCAAGAAAGAAACGTGCAAAAGAGACTAAACTTGCTCGAGAAGAAGAAAAATTGTTATCTGTCATCAAGGAGAAAGGTATCAAATTAGAATTACTGGATGATGATAAAATTCCTACATTGCAAGATTTGGAGCCTGATGTACCTGCATTGATGCAAAACAAAGTACATCTAGATGGAAACAACAAACTTGTATGGCCAGTCATATTTTTGTATCCCGAATTTCAAGAAACTGATTTTGTACAAAATTTTCATGAAGATATTACGTAGGTTTTTATATATATATATATATATATATATATATATATAACAATTATAGAAATATTTATATATTTTTATAATAGAATTATTGAAAACGTTTTTTTTTCTTTCTGTATGATGTGTTTCTATAGTATAAAAGAACAACTGGAAGAATTATTTTCTTCTCCAGTAGAATGGGATGTTGATAATCTGTATGAGCCTGATACTGTATCAATATATTTTGAAGGAAAGGATGTAACTTCTCTTAATAAAGTTGACATTTCACATACACTAGGGAAAATATTAAAGAGCGAACAGTAAGTTTGAATGAAATATTAAAATTACATTTTAAGCACATATTTTATTTTACAAAATTGCATTAATACAATTTTCGTAGATTTTTCGTTCGTAGTGGAACACCAGCTTTCTTGGTATTTGTAAAAGACAGTAAAGCTGAAGCTCGATATTTAAAAACTTATAATATTAGCGAATAGAGAAATGGACTGGCAAAGTAAATAAGAACTTGGTTTCTTTCTTCTAATGTGTATTTGTATTTTTGTTTTGATTTTTCTTTGGAAAAATTTTTTTTTCTATGATAAAAATATTGAAATAAAACAAATATCTGCAAATGGATACAGTGAATTTTAAGTATTTTCCTGTACCTTTCCAAAAGGTCTGAACAAAAAACTTTGAAAAATATTTCCAGAGAATAAAATGAATTTTCTAAAGAGATCCAAACTAAAGTATAAATCTATCGAATCCTCTATAATAGATCTAAATCTAAATAGATCTTTCTGAAAAAAAAAAAAAAAAAGAAAAGAATTTTTATCAAATATACGTGTAAAACACAAAACAACAAATATAAATCCTAATAAAAAGTCAAAAGGAAAGTTTTGTTTGAATAAAAAAAAAATAGGAATATAGAAGTAAAAGAGAGAGAGAGAGAGAGAGAGAGAGAACAAAAGGAAAAAGTCAAAGTCCAAAATCAAAAAGAACAAAAAATACAAAAGGAAAATAGAGAAAATAGAAAAAGAAAATCGGCTGGAACAGTTAGAAAGAAATAAAAAGGACAAAAAAAAAGAAGAAATATTGAAGGAAAGTGGTGCCCTCTGCACCACCTGATGAAGGTACTTAGACACAGGTGAGCATAAAGAGAAAGAGCAACAGGACTTGGAAATTCAGTTCTCGACCTACACTTTGGTACGCGTATGCGCGTCTTCGTGTTCGAGTTAAAAGACGCGTTGGGTTTTGGAAATTGATTGAGTTCATTTAACCGGCCTAATTCAAATTGATTCAAATTGTGATTTAAATATAAGATAAATATTAAAGAAATTCAAAAGGAAGAAAGAGATCCTCGCTTTTGTTGCTTGATCGAAGATTATTTACCAGGCAGCTGAATTTAAAGAAGAGAAAGAGAGGAAGAGATTGTCGTGAAGTTGCATATATAACGCGAAAGAAAAACGGAGCGAGACGCAAGCGATGCTAAAACGATGCAGGCAATATAATTTATTCTTTTCCTTTTTATTCTTCTATTTTTCTGCCTGTCTCTGTGTGTCTCTTTCTCTTTCTCTCTGTTTCTATCATAATTACACCATTATCTTCCTCCGACTTGCTTAATAATCATATTTATTTCTTCCTTTCCTTCTTGCATTAAACACGTGGCTTCCTTTGCTTTGCAATATTAGTTTTTTTTTTTTTTCTCACGATATTTTCTTAAATAAAATTAATTCTAATTGTATTACACAAAGATTTCTATATAACAAATAATAATATTACAATGTATAATTATTGCAATGACACGACAGATCAGATTAGATTTTTGTTCTCTTTTTTTTCCGAATAATTAACGATTAAAAATAATAATAATAATAATAGAAAAGAAGAGTTAAAAAATACGGTTTATATTCTGGATAATTTTGTATGATTGATATAGAGAGGAAGGAACCATCCTATCCAACACAACAAGGATGCCATATTGATTCGATGAGGATCACCATTGGAATTTCCTCTTACGAAAAAATCAAATTCTTTTCAATTGCAATGCGAACTTACGACGGTACATGTAAGTGCAATATCTTATTAATTATATATAGGAATTTTCCGTATGCATATTATTAATCTTCTACTCTATAGAATCAGGTTAATAGTTAAACAAAAAAAAATGTAATTTAATAAAAAAAAAACGAAAGACACGAGATATAAAGGGGAGGAGAACTTTTATAATTTTTTTGTTTTGTTTAGAAATCTGATATTCGATGCGGCTGAAGAGATATAGAAATAAAAGACGATCGGATGGCGGGTTCGAATCATTTTTCAAATATTTTCTATCTCTCTTCTCACATATATATATGATATATATACATATCACTCTCTTTCTCTCTTTTTTTAACCCGCTAAAGTAACAAACGGTTAAAGATTTTTCTTTTTTTTTTGTTTTATACGAGAGATTTACAAGTAAAAGTACGGAATGGGATTCTAACGGTGATTTTTTTATTCCCAAACACACACGTACGCATATATATATATTCTTTATGTTTTGTCTCTTTCACTTTTTTTTATTTTTTTATTTTTATCCATTAAAAACACATGTTTGTTTTCGAACAGTGCATATAGAAGTTGAAGTATTTGCTTGTCCCCGAGGAAGTCGAGGTAAATACCTTTCTGTTGACGACAGGGAAGAGAATCGCGTGTCCTAGTTTTGTGAAACTCGATGGACCACACGATGCATCTATCTATCTCTTTCTCTCATGCACAAACACACACACATACATTCACTCTTTCTGATACGGTATCTTGAAGCAAGTGTTGTATTCGATATACCTAGGTGTATATATATATATATATATATATATAAATATTTCTACATGCTTACGTGTGTATGATACTCGAGGAAGAATTGCGTCACGCGTGCCACGCACTCTTCGCAAGAAGGATACAACATAGGAGCTAACCGGTTGTAACGGCGAGTCAATGTACAAGTATATGTACAAGAAAAAAATAGAGAGAGAGAAAGAGAGTAGAAAATAAAATCTAAAATATCATCATCATCATCATCATCAACAACGTCCAACAGAATCTCATATTACGTTAACTTCTCCAACGAGAGATCACCTTCGCTCTACTAACCGAAGAAATGTCCGAGCATTTGACACACATATACTTCTTCTTTTTGTTTTTTTGTTTTGTTTTATATATATAGGTATATTTTTTTGTTATGCTAGTGTTATCTATACCTAGCTTCGTCCAGTTAGACGGCTACTTTCCTTCCAATTAGACATTTATTATCTCTAACACTGTTATTAATTATTTTCATCATCTGATATCTCTTTGTTTTACGTAAACTAGTTCATTATTCGTTCTTCTATATTTTTTTTATTATTATCTTATTAATTTTGTAACACTTTGATAGAGTTTATTTCGATTGCATGTATAATTGCAAATTAATGTTTATTTATTTGTTGCAGCAGTTGAAAGGACGAAACAGTTTAGGAGACAGGAAAGAGTGCGTTATCGAGGTGGACTCAAAAGTGTCCGGAAATCGTATCGTTTGATATTAAAAAAATCAACGAGTGTTTTAAAAACGAAAATATCGTCGTGATATATTCATATATCTAAAAATATTCTCATTGTGAAAGAAAATTTTAATTAAAAAAACAAAAAACCAAAAAAAGAGTCGCGTCGTACGAGTGAGATTCCGGCAAAGGAAGAGGAGGCACCTAGAAAGTGCCGATTATTTTTCGAAATCGTGGAAGGGAATAATCGAAAAACGGCGAACCATTACGGAGGTATACAATACGCGAGCTCATACAGTAACGGTCGTACGGCAACGAGCTTGTATAATAATAATTGTTCTTCGACCACCACTTACGGTGCTTTTGTGCACCAACAACAACAACAACAGCAGCTGCAGCAACAACAACAGCTGCAACAACAACAACAGCAGCAACAGCTTCACGAGGATTATCGTCCAATTTATTTTTATGTCGCTCAGCCGTACACTATACCGTATACGTTCGCGAAAAGACCGAGACAGAATTCATCCCTTCTTAGATCGGACAACAGGTCCAATTATCGTGTTAAATTTTCAAAAAAACTTCCCAACGTAGTAGACTTCTCTCAAAAGGTTAAACAGGGAGAATTTTCGAAGAGTCTCAATCAAGTTCACTTCGCCGAGGGCCAGAACCACCAAGGTGTGAATTATTTTATTTTACAATCATTTTAACAGATCTACCCTTTTATGAATTATCCTTGAATCCATTAAAATCTACTAGAATTAATCTTTTACTTTAGACGTCATTAAATTATCCTTAGTCCGATGTTCTCGCGTGAACGTCTCTGTTTAAATTAGGAATGAAAGTGCCTCGGTCCCCCCATGAATTATGGATCAAGATGTAATTATATATATCAAGAAGTTACTCTTAAATTTATCCATATATGGAGAGGTGTACTTTAGCTTGTTGAACTTTAGGATTGTATTAGGAACTTGTGTGATTAATTTTATCACCGTTTCATGTGTGGTTACTCTCACAGTTACTGAGCACTCTGTAGATACTTTGTTCTCTGTAAAAAAGAGAGGAAGAGAGAGAGTGCAAAGAAGCGACGATTGTCATTTCACTTTCAAAGCGCTTTCACACTGTCAGCTTTTTCTAACAGACCGGATAATTGTTGCGAAAGCGGCGACATAGTTTCAGTTGGATAATTTAAATAGTTGACTATCGCGTCGACGAATGGTATTCGGTTAAATGTCCACTTTAATTGAGAATGCACATACATATATAGTCTAAGAAAATGTTGGTCTCTTCTCTTTCTTTTCTCTCTTTAAAGATATGCAACTTTCAGTTTCAAATCTGTATCAACTTTCTTCTACGTAAAACAGGGGGGACAGGACAAAAAGAAAAGAAAAAACAACAACAAAACCGTTCTCTTTATACAGTTTTGATGTTTTATAGGATTTCCGCATTTTTATAAACCTGGCCAGACACCGCGACATCCAAGAATGACGTCGATGTTTCGAAGGGGCACTATATTTGCAACTTTCTTTCTCTCGTTACTCGGTGGTGGATTGGTTTGTGCTGCATTAGTTACCCAACACTGGGTTGAGGCACGACCCTGGAGGACACCGAATCCTCAGGAGAGTGCAGGAAGAGTTCATTTTGGTTTATTGCAGGGTAAAAAGGAATTGAATGTTGCCTATGGTTGGAGAACCTATCACGTATCAGGTAATAACAGATACTTGGAACAAAATGAACACATTCTATTGAATTTCAATATAATTCTATGTTAATCATTATATTTCAGTACCTCAAATGTTACGGCAAGATCCAACAGTTATGTCCTGGGGACTCTGGATGGGAACTTTAGTAGCAACTTCAGCTGCATTGATAACTGCTGCCTTTGCCGCACTTTTAGCTGTGCTAAATACGGCAACCTCACCAAGAGCTAAAGCTCTCTCTGTACCTGGAGTTTATTTTATAAACATTTTAGCGTGTATGTTTCTAACGAACGAACGTGTTTCTTTTTCTTTTTTTTTTTTTTAACGTAACTATCTATGTAAATTCCTTGAAACGATGTTATATTTTCGTAAAATTATCTTTTTCAGTGATAATGTGTATAACAAGCGTTGGTACATGGTTAGCACAATATTACACTAGGCTGTACGTCAATGTCTTGCCAAAAGAAGACATCGATAATATGTGGACCAGCGAAGGTTCTGCTGAACTTGGTTACTCATTCTGGTAAAAATCTTGTCTACAATTTATTTTAATATATATATATATATATAAAAGATGCAAGCATGGGAGGGGGGGTAATATATATAATTATCTCAAAATAATATATGATCTTTGTTTTCTTCTCTAGGCTCGTTGCAAGTGCTGCTGTTGTGCATCTTATTAGTATCGCGTTAGTTGGTTGGGGTTCTGGAAGAGAAAAGGATAATAATTTGGAACCGATTCCTGCATTGGAAGAAAAAACTGCAGCAGCAATAATGCTCTATTAGGATCAGGTTTCTTTTTCAATATTGAATACGAACCGTACACTGAATTATTTCTATTTCTATTTCTTTTAAAAGTATATGAGTGAGAAGGGAGCGGGGGGTATGTTATCTCTAAACGCATTTCCAAAATTCTATTGCAAAAGTTCCTTCCTTTTCTTGCCGCGTGTAATCCACACGTTAAAGATTATTATGATATATCGCAAAGTATAATAAGAATGACTGTATGATGCGCTTTTTTTTACATTTTTCTATGATGCACATTAAAGCCGATCTTGCCCGTTTAAAATTATTATTCGTTAACGATCGTGTGAAAAGAAAATTGATACTTTAGGGATGATTTTTTATATGGCACACGTTACTAATCAACATTGAATCATAATTAATTGACGAATCTTCTGTTATCAATGATCTAATATGTATTATTTCTTCTCTTACAATATCTTTAATTGTAATTGCTTTCAATTTGGAAGCTGATAACCGTAAATATTCGGTTAAAAAAAAGATTAATGACGAATGTTAGTATATATATATAGCTTTTAATTTACTCCAATATGTGATAACTATAATATAGTTATATATTGAAAAAAAAAAGATAAAAAGAAATTCAATAATTTTATACAAGTATATATATATATATATATGTCTATAAGTAATTTTATATTATAATTGAATAATTTTGTTTTTGTGATTGGTGAGAGATCTTCAGAGAAAATTTTCATCTGGGCTGGATGCAGTTATAGATATTTTTATCTTAATTTTTTTTTTTATTAATAAATTGCAATGTACTAGTAGCAAGCGCACATTATTTTATTGAAATATTTTATCTAGAGATTATGAGATGCCACATGTTGTAAATAGACGACACGAGGAGATGAAATGTGTTTTTTTTTTCTTTTTTTTTTTTTATCGATATATATATATTTATTATGTAATACCTCTAAGTGTTTTTTTTTTTTTTTTTAGTATACTCTTTTCAGGCGTAACAATTATTGCATTTTCCGTTCTAGTTTAATAATACAAATACGACAATAAAGATGTAGACCCGCCACAACACATAGGACTCATTATTCTTCTTCTTTTTTTTTTTCTTCCTATATATGTTTTAAGAGAGTTTCTTTTTTTTTTAAAAAGATTCATCATGTCGTTATAATAATAAACGGCACAACATATATTATTCTCTTATGAGAAAGAGAGAGAGAGATATATATATAATTAAAATTCGAGATAACTGTGTTTAGATCTAAAAAATAAAATTAGTAATTTGAATATATTGGTTTCTTATATATGTTACATAAATTTTTTATTCAAATTCTCTCTCCTTTATTATTTTATATTTTTGTCTTATTATATATATATATATAGTTGATAATAGTAATTAAGGNTATAATTAAAATTCGAGATAACTGTGTTTAGATCTAAAAAATAAAATTAGTAATTTGAATATATTGGTTTCTTATATATGTTACATAAATTTTTTTATGAATTTTTATGTAATTATAATAGTACGCGTGTGTGTGTGTGTATATGTATGATGTGCATTTGTCGTTGAGATAATAATTCCCAATAAAAAGTATTTCTCTTTTTTTTCCCTCTCCTATTATTATTATAATTATAAATAAGAAAGATAGAGAAATAGATTTTCTTAATTGTTTTCTTCATTCATCTCGTGTATCAAATCAAACGGAGATTTTATGGCGATTAGAAAAAAAAAAAACTTGCGATTTAATTAAAACGTTATTTCGACGAAGTTGTGTTTTACTTATTTTAAAAAACTTATTGATACGACTTGCAGATCCTTATCATCGATATTAGAATACAAGTAAACGTTTGTTTGAAGTTCTTTGCAATTTTTTCAGTCGTCTCTTTTCTTTTTTGTTGCGTCATTTACATGTTGTGTATATTCGTTACATGATTATGATCGAATTCTATAGGATTTGTTTAATGTTCTAATGAAAATTATCCTTGCAGGACCCCGTCATATCCTTTTATTTGTTCTGCACATCGATTCTAATAAAATATTTTTGTCGTGCCGATACGAAGCTATTTTTCTTCCCTTTCTTTTTAAAATTCAAATAATACTACATAACTTACATATGTATACAGTAAATATAAGTTCTACTTGAAAAACAAAAATAAAATCATAAAAATACAATCACCATATTACGTGAGATTTCAAACTAAACGTGTTATTTTTCAATCCGAAAGGAAAATGAAGATTTTTATAGATTGAAAAGTTAGATTTGGATAAATGGAGAAAAAGATTGGGAGAAAGATGATATTGAAAGAAATTAAGCATAAAAAGAAAAAAGGAAATGTAACATAGTATTATTGAACATTATGATGAGCTTCGTATCGTATCAAAAATCTATGTGTATGTGTTAATTCATGTCTTGTTTTATGGATATCGCCGTCAATGTTATCATTATCATCATTATCATCATCATTATTAACTCCGTTTATCTTCAACTCCGCCGGTCTACTTTTGTCCAATTATCGTCTTCTGGAAGCCGCTTTCTTTCCTCTTGTCTACTAATTGAAAGCATGTTTTTGAAATATCACTTCGCCATTTATATTATAATAGAAAACCCGCCCAGTAATCGACCAGCTCGGAATCAATCATTATTTTATATAAACAAATCTTTTCTAATTAATAATTTTAGTATATATATGTATATATCATTACAAAAATTGAAAAATTAATTTTCTAACATTGCAAATAACGTTTTTACTGTATTTTACCTCGATGAACAAATTTCTAATTCACACATATCATTATTAATTTACATTATATATGAAAAATAAATACAACACAAACAAAAGAACCGAGATGGTCGATAAGCGGACATTGATCTTAATGTATTCAATATGTCAAACTAAACTAAATTCACCATGTGCTTATATCTAATTATAAATGATGAACAATTATTCATTACAATTTCATGAATATTCATTATATGCAGAATTAACATGTAATAATGGACTTTAACTGCAAAATTTTATATACGATTGACTACATTATAGTTTCTTCCCTCTTTCATATGAATAATAAAAAAAAGAAGTAAAACAAGTTATTAAATAGCAACAAAAGAAAGAGAATAATAATATTAAAATATTATCAAAGTGATTATAAGAAAAGATATAAGCAGTTAAAAAAAAAACATTCTATATAAAATTTTGCTTCAATGATTACACGATAATATAAAAAGAAAAAAAGAAAAAAATTCTGAAATATACACTTTTGGTTTTAACAATGCTTACTTATCATCTTGACGTCTTGCTGGCGGATCTTGAGAATCTTGAGCCGTGGAATCCCTGCTACGCCAATCCATATCATTACTACGACTCGTATCATTTTGTCGGTAGGTACGACGAGGTCGAGCAGTTTCAGTATTACTAAGAATAACTCGTGACTAAAAAACGTGAAATAATCGTGATGTTAATTGACGTTACGGCAATAAAATAATACAACTGTTTACCTATTACCACCACCATTACATAATATATTTTTATTTTTACTTACCATTCCACGATCTCGGAAACCGACTTTTTCAGGTCCTTTATCTAATCTATCCCTGTCGCTCACATCTCTATCAAAATCATCTTTCCTCCTTTCTTTCCTCCATTTGTCCGAATCCCAGTTTCTTAATCTGGAATCGTCATTTCTTTCTACTTGAGCAGAAGAAGAACGCCAGTTTGAAATTTCGCCAGCTATAATAATAATAAAAATGTTGTGTATGTATGATTATACAAATAATGTTATTTTATATGTATATATATATTATAGGTGAAAAAAATAGATAATTACCTGGCCTAGTAAAGCTGTCCCTAGCTGGAAGACGATAACGATCATCTGGTCTTCGTTTCGTTAATAAATCTTTTTGTTCCTTTTGTTTTTGTTCCTCCATACGACGTTCGATCGAAGCTTCCCGAGCTCTCGCTATTTCAGATTGTTTTTCAATTTTAGCCATACGTTCGGCCTTCCTTGCTTCTTCCTCGGCACGTTTCTTACGTTCCTCTTCTTCCCTCTTAGCTTTCTCTTCCTCCAAACGTTTCTTTTCTTCCTCCTGTTTGATACGTAATTCTTCGAGGCGTCTTCTCTCAGCAGCCTCGGCACGTTCCTTCTCCCATTTCATCTTACGTTCGGCTTTACGTTCCATTTTACGTTTGAGCAATCTCTTGGCACGTTCCTCGTTCAACATCTTTTCAAATTCCTTTAATTTTTCCATGTAATGGCTCTTACGTTCGGCCAAAATTTTGGCTAAGAACGTATCGTGATCCTCCTTCATTCTTGCCATACGTTCCCTAGTTGCTACAGCTTGTTGTCTCTCTTCAATAGCAGCTGCGATACGTTCGGCTTCCTGTTGTTCCCAACGTTTCTTCGCCAATTCCATCTTATCTTCTACCGCTTTCTCTAACAATGGTATCTCTTCGAGACGTTTAGCACGTTCCAAATAATCAATCTTTTTCTCTTGAGATTTCAACTTTTGCTGCATCTCTCTACGTTCCTTCTGCAATTCTTCAGCTTCGCGTGCTGCTATCTGCTCGGCATCAAGTTTTTTAATCTCGTCTTCGTCGAGTTTCTTCAATACCTTTTGTCCATGACTCGTCTGTGAAATTTGTTGCATTTTCTCTTTGAGATGTCGATCTTTTATTTGTTGGATCTCGCTTTGTTGACGTTTGCGTTCGCGTTCCTCGCGTTCTTGTTCGAGTCTCTTTTGTTCGGCCAATATTTGCTGACGCTGTAATTCCTCTTGACGTCTCATCTCTTCCTCCTCGCGTACAGTATTTATATGCTCGATGTATTCTTTTCTTTCTTCTATGATCTTGTGTCTTCCTAAAATCCTTTGGTGTTCCTTCATCTTGGTTTCGTGATAATGATTAACCATAGCACCGCGAAGCTTCTCACGTTCGAACTTCTTCTTGTTAGGATTGATCACATTGATCGCACGATGAAGAACAGTTGCCATGTTGACCAATTGACAACGAATTTGTTCAGATGGCATCGCTTGTAGGACCGGACCATCGGGATGGTCCTCTCTTTGTGCTTCCGAAAGATCAACCCCGAAGTGTACGCATTGTTTCCCGTGATCAATTCTTATCTGCATATCGTTGTAACGAACGCAATCGACCAGAAGCCTTTCCAAGTGGAAGTTAGTTGCGAACTTGGCAAGTTCCAACAATCTATCGAATTGTATAGTCTGATAAACCTGAGATATTTGATGAACTAGCCGTACAAGTGTAACGTCCTGTAAAGCGGGTATGTACTGTGTCAAAGGGCTATTCTCATCGGCTTGCAATGTTTGAATGACTGAATCGACTCTACTACAAAGTTCCAAAGGATGGAATTCAACTTCCAACCATGAATATAATTCCTGTAGCTGGCTTGAGGCGAGATTGACGATATTCAATCGGACAATGTCTTTCAATAAGGAAACTCGCGTTGGTGGTTGTGTCAATCCTAAAAGTGTCGCGAGCTTTTGTGCTTTCTCCAAAGGACTTTTATCTGTTTCGATAAAACGATCAAATTCGGGATGTGCCGATGGCAATGGTATAGATAAGGTGGCCAACAATACGCGATTAGCCATTCGTTGTTGTTCCTCCGGTGACATATTTTTTTTCATATCGCGTGACAACTGTAATAGTTTAAAGAGAGCTGCTGCATGGAATAGATAATTACCTGCCTTCCAAAATACCATAGCTAATTTTTGATAATAATTAGCCATTGTTTTTGGAACTGGCGATTTCTTGGATAGATTCATCATACCGTGCACATCCTCGGACGATTTGAATGCTTCTTGCCAAAGTTCCATCTGAATTGCCGAATCTAATTGATTCAGTCGCGTTTCCAAATTCAATTGTTGAGTTTCAGCTTTGTTCATAGAGACATTAGAAACTAATTGCGGTAGTTTACATATTTCCTCTAAATGTTTTCTCAATTTTTCGCATAACTTTCGAAATTCAGTCTTACGAGTGTATTCCAGACAAAATTGGAAGGCCATACGTGCTATATCGTGATATAAACTTTCTACGTGAGCGTTAGTTCTCAACAATTCTAAACATTGGCAGTATGATTCCCATAAAAATTTCACCCAAGGGGTAAGAATAGTTCGGTCACTTCTATCCTGTGCATCCTCTCCGCTAACAGCAGAAAGTAAAATACTTTCAGGCGTTGCAAGATTATCCAAATCATCGATATCAATGACTGCCTGTTGACTTTGTTTTCTTGCGGCATTAGTTTTCTCTTCTGCCATACGTAAATAACCACGAATGACATTTTCTAAACTTCCAACATTAACCGATTGAAACATGTTACGGTACTGGAAAAGTCCTTCCTTCGCTATATGTGATTTCTTTAATTCTACGCAAAGGTCTAGGTACTTGAACATTATGGGTTCCAGTACGGATTCTGACCAATTGTACGTCCATTTTTTATTTCGGAAGACTTCTTGCAAAGTATCCAAAGCTCTGGCTGATTTGCCAACTTCAATGAATTCTGTTTAAAAATACAAAATAAATAAAATGAAGTTTATTCAATATTTATTCTTGCCAATCAGGTAAAATAATAACATCTTTCTATTTATTAAATAAGAAATATAGCAACAAAGTTGTATATTGTTTGTTAAATATAGATGTTATTGATTATATAACAGAGATTATGTAAATATAAAGCATTGTATGATTAATACTATAGAATATTTTATTATGCACTCTATGCATCAGTCGTACGTGTGTACATACATATACACACACAACCCTACACGAAGGTGTGTGCAACATCTAATGTGAGTCTATCATAACACATATATATATATATATATATATGTGTGTATGTGTATATGTATACACATGGAATTTTGGGATTTTTTAGCACACATACAGTAATATGTACTTAAAATGAACAAAGTACTTAATAAGTAATTAAGTATATATACTATGAACAATCGATTCTAACATAAATAATTAAAGCATGCTTTCAATTAATTCACTTCATTTTATCAAAGTCTCGTTGAATAAAGAAATAATGTAATAAAGTTAGAAAAAATACATAATACTTTTTTAAATTTTACTTTATCAATCTACATATATATATTCGGTCAAGAATCACGTCGTTGCATATGTTGAAGACACAGTATAGAACGTTAACATATTAATTGGAATTGAAAACACATGGAATAATCTACAATTATTTTAAATAATTTTAATTAGAATAATTAAAATATTGAAAGTTAAATAATAAGAAGAGAGAAAGAGAAAATGCAGATAAATGAAGTAAAAGTTAAATTCTTGTGCAGGTTAAATAAAATCATCAGCCATATCACGGCTTTCCTTAATGATAAAAAGTGTTACATACCGTTTGCCCTTTTCAGAGCATTTTCGGGTCTTTGCCCATATCGCGCCATGTTTTCACTTTAAATATGTTTCAAACGTATATCATATACACTATTTCGTTAATAATTCACAAAATTATTTTGCATATACAGTTAAAAGTACAAGTTGTACAAAGGCGTAACGGTTATTACCAAGCCCCTTTATCGCGTGTCCCGGATGAGAGACAAGAACTAGAAAAAAAATGGCTTCCTGTACTAGCGAGTCAAATCAAATTCCACTATTTTTTTATCTTACGGAAATAAAGTATAATAATCTTTGATATATCTAAAAAAAATATGATTAGCTTAATAGTTATAAATAAATATATTAATAATTATTATTAAATAAATATCAATATATATATATATATTCAATTTTTATTTTAATCATAAGTCTACACTGATTGGACGATTCGATTCTTCGCAGAGAGTCGTACAATTCGATTGATTTGCGATGAATCGAATCGTCCAATTGTAATACACTTAGGGCGCATAAACAAAATTTTCATTCGTGGATTATTTTTATTTTTCCTATTAAAGAAATATTAGTTTTACTAGCATGATTTTAGGAAACGAATTACGAAACAATGATACAAAATAATTGTAAACTGGACCAAAGCATTAATGCAAGATTCTTATTGGTGTGTCAACAGACCAATCCGCTGTCGCGTGATTTGTCGACTAGTGCGATGTACGATGACGTCACAACATGGTATCGACAAGTGTTAAATAGTTAAAAAAAAAGTGTTGAAAAGTGAAAGAGTTTCGTATAAAATTTATCGTCTACGTATAATTAATCATTAATTTATCGTCAATGCGTTAAATTATAGCATAATTGTTATACTTATTTACCTTTAGAATTTACGATTAATATTACAATATTGTTATTATTATAATTAAGATTTTTCTTATAGAAGAAAATCAAAATGGACGAGGTTACGAAGTTGGAACATTTGTCTTTGGTATCAAAGATTTGTACAGAATTAGAAAATCATTTAGGTTTAAACGATAAGGATTTAGCCGAATTTATAATTCATTTGTCAGAAGAAAACAATACTTTCGAAACATTTAAAAAAGTTTTGATCGAAAATGGTGCCGAATTTTCCGACTCCTTCATAGCAAATTTACTTAGGATAATACAACACATGAAACCGTCTACTCCTTCTAACAAATCTTCGTTAGTTAATTCATGTAAACAAGACGAATTAGCGCAAAAATTTCCTGTATTAGCTTTACCGAATGATGTACCTACTCAATCTGCTCAAGAAACCGAAAAAACTGATAAAGAAATAGTTAACGACGTGTTAGCATCATTAGAAGCATTAGCACCGTCTAACCTTAAAAATAACGAAAATGGAAGGAAGGATGATCACAAACGAAATAAGCGGAGTAGTAAAGACAAGGATTCGGAAAAGAGTAGGGAAAAGAAAAGACATAGATCTAGATCTAATGATCGAAAGGATAAAAGACGTAGATCTAGATCTAGAAATCGTTCTAGATCTAGAAATCGTTCTAGATCCAAGGAAAGAGAACATGGTAGAAGACGTAGAAGAAGATCAAGATCCTCGAGCAGGACGTCAAGATCGCATGGTTATAAAGATTCCAAGAATTCTAGGAATCGTGACAGATCTAGATCTAGGTCTTTGGAAGAACTTTCAATAGAACCAGAAGTTGGTCAGATTTATACAGGAAAAGTAGCCAATATAGTACCGTTTGGTTGTTTCGTTCAATTGGAAGGTTTGAGACGCAGGTGGGAAGGTTTGGTACATATTTCACAATTACGTAGAGAAGGCAGAGTGGCTAGTGCAAGTGACGTTGTAACCAGGGGTCAAAAAGTTCTTGTTAAAGTATTGAACGTTGGCGGACAAAAAGTTTCATTAAGTATGAAAGACGTTGATCAAGAAACAGGTAGAGATTTAAATCCTGTAGTAGCGGTTAATAAGATCGAAGAGGATGAAAAATATTTGAGAAATCCAGATCGTCCAGCATCATTATTGGAAATTCAAGGTACATGGGACGAAGATGAGACATATTCTAGAAAGCGTGTGCAAAGATTGTCTTCTCCTGAGAAATGGGAAATAAAGCAGATGCATGCTGCGTCGTGTATTGATAGAAGTGAATTACCTGAATTTGATATGGAGACTGGGGTCTTACCTAGAGAAGATGACGAAGAGGAAGATGTTGAAATTGAATTAGTGGAAGAAGAACCTCCATTTTTACATGGCCATGGAAGAGCACTTGGAGATTTAAGCCCTGTACGTATTGTCAAAAATCCTGATGGTTCTTTAGCTCAAGCCGCAATGATGCAAAGCGCATTGGCAAAAGAAAGGAGAGAGCAGAAAATGTTACAGCGAGAACAAGAGATGGATTCTGTACCTACTGGCATTAACAAAAATTGGATTGATCCCTTACCAGATGCCGAGAGTAGAACACTTGTAGCCAATATGCGTGGAATAGGTATGCAAACGCAAGATCTGCCAGAATGGAAAAAGCATGTAATAGGAGGAAAAAAATCTTCATTTGGAAAGAAAACCAATTTGACGTTACTAGAACAACGTCAAACCTTACCAATATACAAACTTAGAGATGATTTAGTAAAGGCTGTGACCGATAATCAAATTTTAATTGTCATTGGTGAAACTGGTTCTGGAAAAACAACTCAGATAACTCAATATTTAGCAGAAACTGGATTCACCGCTCGTGGTAAAATTGGGTGTACACAACCGAGAAGAATATCAGCCATGTCTGTTGCTAAAAGAGTAGCGGAAGAATTTGGATGTCGTTTAGGACAAGAAGTTGGTTATACCATTCGATTTGAAGATTGTACTGGTCCAGAAACAAGTATAAAATACATGACAGATGGTATGTTACTCAGAGAATGTCTTATGGATCTAGATTTAAAAACCTACTCTGTAATAATGTTGGACGAGGCTCACGAAAGAACTATTCATACTGATGTTTTATTTGGGCTTCTTAAACAAGCAGTCGGCAAAAGACCTGATTTGAAATTAATTGTAACCAGTGCTACCCTTGATGCTGTCAAGTTCTCTCAATATTTCTTTGAAGCACCAATTTTTACTATTCCTGGAAGAACATTTGAAGTAGAAGTAATGTATACAAAAGAACCAGAGACAGATTATTTGGATGCTGCACTTATAACTGTAATGCAGATACATTTACGGGAACCTCCTGGAGATATTCTTCTATTTCTGACTGGTCAAGAAGAAATCGATACAGCATGTGAGATTTTATATGAACGTATGAAATCATTGGGTCCTGATGTTCCTGAATTAATTATTTTGCCAGTTTATTCTGCATTACCTTCTGAAATGCAAACTAGAATTTTTGAACCAGCCCCGCCTGGTTCACGAAAAGTTGTTATAGCTACGAACATTGCAGAAACAAGTTTAACTATCGATGGTATTTATTATGTGGTCGATCCAGGCTTTGTAAAACAAAAGGTTTACAATTCTAAAACTGGTATGGACAGTCTTATAGTAACTCCTATAAGTCAAGCCGCAGCCAAACAAAGAACAGGAAGAGCGGGCAGATTAGGACCTGGAAAATGTTACAGACTTTATACTGAGAGAGCGTATAGAGATGAAATGTTACCAACACCTGTACCAGAAATTCAAAGAACGAATTTAGCTACCACAGTACTACAATTAAAAACAATGGGAATCAATGATTTATTACATTTTGATTTTATGGACGCACCGCCGGTAGAATCGCTTATTATGGCCTTAGAATCTTTACATAGTTTAAGCGCTTTAGATAATGAAGGTCTCTTAACACGTCTTGGAAGACGCATGGCTGAATTTCCTTTAGAACCTAATTTATCCAAAATGTTAATCATGAGCGTACACCTTCAATGTTCAGATGAAATATTAACTATAGTTAGTATGTTGTCCGTACAAAATGTTTTCTATAGGCCGAAGGACAAGCAAGCTTTAGCGGATCAGAAAAAGGCTAAGTTCAATCAAGCTGAAGGCGATCATTTAACATTGTTGGCAGTTTATAATTCTTGGAGAAATAACAAATTTAGTAATGCGTGGTGTTATGAAAATTTTGTTCAAATGAGAACATTGAAGAGAGCGCAAGATGTACGCAAACAATTGTTAGGTATAATGGATAGGCATAAACTGGATGTAGTATCGGCAGGAAAAAATACTGTTAGAATACAAAAAGCAGTGTGCTCTGGGTTCTTCAGGAATGCTGCCAAGAAGGACCCTCAAGAAGGCTACAGAACTTTGGTAGATAGTCAAGTAGTATACATTCATCCAAGTAGTGCATTATTTAATAGGCAACCTGAATGGGTTATTTATCACGAATTAGTACAAACTACAAAGGAATATATGAGAGAAGTAACTACTATTGATCCTAAATGGTTAGTAGAATTTGCTCCAGCATTTTTCAAATTTAGCGATCCAACTAAACTCAGTAAATTCAAAAAGAATCAAAGACTTGAACCATTGTATAATAAATACGAGGAACCTAATGCTTGGCGAATATCTAGAGTTCGTAGAAGGCGTAATTAAATTTAATTATTTATAAGTATATATAGATCAACAGTCTCGTCTCATTCAAAAAATTAGTTTCGATTGGATCACTAAAGTTAAATAATGATGGGCATAGTTAGTTTTTGAATAGGTGGACTGCTTTGAAACGCTGCTGTTGACTATAGAGAGAAAGAGAGAAGCATCTAGGGTGTGGAAAAATGTTATGGTTTCTCCAATCCGTTAAAGGGAGATTAATAACGACAATATATGTATATATATTGTTGATATAAACATTTTTTTGAATAAATGATTTGTAAATAAATACTTTTATACAGCATATAAAGAAATGATTACTATTAGAATGTTCAGATATATGATGAGTTTGTAATATATATTTCTGAACACATTTGTATATATATATAAACTGTAATTTTACAATGTAGAAGACAAATGTATATATTTCGAATACACTCATATATGTGTTTAATTGTCAGATAATGTGTAATAATTATATATATATATATATATATATATAAATTTGAGAAACAGTCAAATGGTATGTAGTTCATTTTCATAATTATTTTCTTTGAAAGTTTATATTTTTTTTTTAAAACGATATGTTTGATAAATATTTTATAAATAATAATTTTAAATATATCAATCGAATTTCGTATTAATATGTTAAAAATTTTGTAGTCAGGGCAGTAAATCACTTTATATTTTGTATATCATAATAATTTTAATTAATTAGATCACACGTATAATGAATTTATTTTATATATGTACATATGTACATTTTATAAGACAGTAATAATTCTTTTTTTTTTTTTTTATTTTTAAAACACAGAAAGAGTTAGAATACCCAAGTAAAGTCTAAAATATAGGAATATATATATATATATATCTTAACTGTGTGTATATATATCTCTTCAGTCTCTTTCTCTTAACGAAGTATTAAATTTATTAAATAAATACATTCTTGGTATCAATGGAACGGTTTAAAGATATCTTGCCAAAAAGGAAGATGATCATTTATATGATTGTAATTAGTGTTACAATTATTTAGATTTAATTTAAGGTGTTCTATATCACTCATGGGCAAACTGTGGATATAATTTGTATCTTGCACAAAAAAGATAAAGAATAACATTTCAGTAATAATTACTTCAATGCTTGTGTTTCATACATTGCATTTTGTTTTATCCACACAACTATTTAATGAAATTAAAAAAAAAAAGAAAAAAATTATTATCATAAATAAATTTCGAAATTATTTCTCCATTTTTTTGTTTACACAACGGTAACAAAGTATTACACAGTTGATAAAAGAATTTTTGTATGTTTATCTGTGTGTTGTGTTTTCTTGTAAAACAAGTCACGAATGTTGCTTTTTTTTAATTAATTCAACTAATTGTCGATATCGCGTTTGGCATTCCTCCTACAAACAATGATATTAGTTATTAGTATTATAAATTAAAGAAATTCGATAAATAAATAGAATTAGAGTCAACCTTTGTTTTTCCTTCAACGCATGCCGCAATTTTTTCCCATCTATCAATGGATGCTCCTTTAGGGTACTTTATAAGTGCAGATTCTAATGCTTTCTGTTGTTCTTGACTCCAATCGATATTAGTATTATCAGAATTTTCATTACGTGTCTTAACTTTTTTCGGTCGATCCGTTCCAGTATCTTCTATACATTCGCCAGGTTTCAATCCTTCATCTTTGATCTGAATAAGTAAATAACAAAATTAATTAAATTTGTTAATATATTTTTTGTTTCTTTAAATGAATCGTTTGAATAATATGATATACTTTTTTAGCCATGTGCGTAACTTCTCCAACCGTACGATTCATAGTATCCGCAATTTTTTCCCATCTCTCCGGTGTACCACCAGGATATTTCTTAACGAGCTTTATTAATTCCATAACGTCGTCGTCCGTCCATAATCCACCGGTTATTGTAGGTTTATCGTAACTATTATTTGTATCGTTAGTTTCTTTTTTTGGTACAACTTTTGAATTGCTATCATTTCTTTCTTGAAGTGGAAATCCTGTTTTTCGTCTTCTAGGACCGCGCGGTGTAATATCCGGTTCTGCTTGTTCATTTTCTTGTGCTCTATGATATAAAGAAAATAAAACAATAACAGTTGTATATTTGATATATATTTTTGTAGATACTCACAATGCTTCTTCTTCTTCTTCCTTTTTCCTGCGTTTCCTTTCTTCTATACTTTCATTTATAGCACGAATAATAGATGGTACAGATACAACAGATGCAACTGTCCATCTAGGCATTTGAAATGGAAGAGTATTCCAAATACTCGGCGTTGGTATTTTTTCCAAAATATCTGCTAAATCTGGAACATCCATTTTACCTTTTCTATTTTTTTTCTGCAACTTTTGGAGCTTACTACCGAGTACTTGTTCCTGAAATAAATACATTTGTTTTTCTTAGATGAGATAGAACATAATTTGATATATCTTTGAATTCATTGTATTAACTTATAGAATTAATTTAAAAAAAACCCCCCCAAAAAAATGATAAAAGTAGATTTATTTAAAGGTAGGACAATATACAGAGTGTATAAAGTTTTTTTGGTCAAATGTTGTCAGCACAAACCATGGATACTATATAATAATTAATCTTTTATATTTCAAGAATACATACTTACATAAGTATACCTCTTTTCAAAATATGCAGCCCATGCTAATAAATATTGTCCAATCGTAATCAGTAGAAATAATATAACACTCATTTCCATCAATCCCATTTTTCTTACATGTCGATAATAATATACAGCTGACCGCCAATTAGGCAAGCCATTAACAAGAACATTATCATATTTCTGTCGCTTTCCAGGATCCCTTAAGACATCGTATACAGCAACCAACTATATAGAAGTTTAATGAATTGTATAATATTGAAGATATTCTTTTGGTTAGATATTTTAAAGTAGACTTACTTTTCTAAATTGTTCTTCCGCATTGTCGGCAGCATTTTTATCCGGATGAAGTTGAAGGGATAATCGTCTAAATGCTTTTTTAATCTCGGAGGCATTTGCCACCTAATTGAAATAATAAATTCATACAGTTGTGTTGTATATGTGGTAACAAATGCAATAGGAAATATTGTTTAATTTATAATATGTGTAAAGGAAATATGTTTTACCTGAGATACACCCATGAGTTCATAGAAATTTTGATTAACTTCTTCGACGACATCGAATACTTCCAATTCATCATTGTCCCACGCAGCAGATAATGTAAAAAAATCCAAAAATTGTACAACACCAAGAAATATTATAACTACTCTCATGTTCAATATTTAAATAGACGCATAGTTGCTATCGTCACCCATATAGTTGGCAATGAATACCAACAAGAATTAGAATAGTCTGTAAAATTTGAATAGGTACAGTTAATATGATCAATATTTAATAATAAATATTAAAGTATATATCAATGTGCTTAAAGAAAGGAATAATAGATACATATTATATTAAGGATAAAAACGTACTTAGTAAATAGAAATAGGCAGTTATTATGTTATAATTTTAATAGATTTTTTTTATGAAATATTTTCGTGAATCAACGGAGAACAATCGTGCAGTGCCACGTTCTCTCTTTCAACACTTACTACTTTTTAGAGAATAATCAACCATGTGCCATAATTAGATAGATAACTAAGAGATGCATGTAGAATAACGATATTTAGGCGGTTCGTATCAAAGTGTCGCCATACTTCTGCATTCTAATTTATCTCAACTATTTAATCATTTTTTTATAATCAGTCGGTTATCTTGAAAAAAGTATTACCGACGTAGAGTAAAATAAATTAGAAATCTTCTATTACCGACGGTCGGTGTTGTAAAAGCAGCAATCTGCAATTACCGACTGTCGATATTTTAAAAGTAGAAACTACCGTTACCGACGTTTGATAAGATAAAGGTAAAACTCTACTATTATCGATATGATGCTAAGCAATGTTACTAGAATTTCAATAAATTTTAAATTTGCTTATCTCTTAGTAACTTTTAATAGCAAATTGTGTACACAAAGTTAATGTGTAATTAAATTCTATATACATTTAAAAACAATCATATAGATATTTTGTTTGAATTATTAATTAAAGGAATTTACTAGTTAAGATCGATTGTCTTGGAATAAGTACAGAGAAAAAGATTTACTAGATTAAAAAAAAAATATTGGAGCTAGAAAGACCGGTGAAAAACGGACAAACAAAAAGTCAGCAATTGATTGAAAACAAAAAACAATAGAAAACATTTGAAAATCGTAAATTAGGTGGACAATTTCATTGAGGATATTTAGTATAAATAAAAAAAATATGCATACTTTAAAAATATAAGATTATAAATAATTTGTCAAATTTAGAAAAAAAATAAAAAAAATATGACAAAAAGACAAGTGCATTTGCTGTTAATCGTGCTGTTAATTTGGACGTTTCACGAGGCATCTAAAGTAATGGACAATATAAAAAAATAATATCTATAGTTTGGAAGGGGTTAAAGTTAGTACACCATCGGTATTACATATAAGTAAGAATAATTTATTGGAAAATAAAATAATTAAAACTAATAAATATATAATGATGTGTTTGTGCAATAGATGTTGTATAAGTTCGATCATTTAAACGAAATAAAATCGAGAATGGTAGATGACGATTTGAAAATAAAGAAAATAAACAGGATGATGTGTACGATAATGGAGAGGATAGAAGAATCAGAAGGATTCCTTTCGAAATTTAAATCCAAATTGATCGCATTTGTGTCGGAGAATCTTTGCGAGCTGAGGTGGGCCGCAATAAAATACAGTAATTTTGCCTTTTTTTCGATCTCGCAGTTGTTTGAATACTTTATCCCAATTTGGACGGCCAGCATTTGTTCTTGTTTTTAATCCCGTTATCAGATCACGTTTTTCCTGATTAATTAATAAGAATAAATAATGAAATCGTTTATCGCGATTATAGAATTATATTTCAGAAAAAAAAAGAATATGAACCTTTTCGTGAAGCAAATCCATGGCCAATTGTAAACCTACAGCCTTCATATCGTGTTTTTGTAAAGCACTTGTAATATACATGTACATTTCGAGAAAAGGTTCCATAGCATTCCCTAATTCAGCTTGTTCCATTTCGAGTTGGGAAAGCAAGTTGACGAACCATTCGAAAGAATGTTGATCTCGATTGATCCAAAAGAAATCGACCTGAATGCAAACAAAATTCAAATCAATTTTTAATCATTTTTCGTTTGTGTAGGAATGAATTATTTTTTTACAAATAATTTCTTTTTCGTTTATAATTTAATTCCATAATTCACCTTTCGTAGATGCATGATGGTAGGCGGTATTTCATTGGCCCAAGAAAATTGACATTTAGGACAAGTTTGTCTGGCCTCCCAATATCGATGCATAATTGATCGAAGAATAGAAGCAAATGGTGTTACTCCGATACCGGTTGCAATTAATACCGCGTGTTGTGCTTGGAATATATGACTTGATGGTGCACCGTATGGGCCATCTAAAAATATCTGAATCAACAAAAGATTATCGTATTTTATTTAATAAATAACATTATAAATTTATTTGTTTTTGATTAAATAAATCTCGAATAAATCAATTCACCTCTAATGGTTTTCCAATTGGATAATCGATAGTTGTGTTAGAAGCCGTTTCGATTTTAATCTCAATTGATTTAGTTTTCTGATCAATTTTTCTCATTTCTTCATAAATGTTGTTCAATCTTCCTTCCTCCGCGGCTTCTTCTCTGATCGAACAAGTTGGCGAAGTACAATTTTTATTTTCTGTGATCATCATTTGACCTAAAAATGAAAACAAAAAGTAGGACAGTTGTTTATTTGCAGTAATTATTTCTATAGAAAAAGAAAATTGATTTGGTAATTCGTATTATTCAATTTTACTATTGTTCAAGTTCGTTCCTTCATCGTATTCGAAATTTTCAAGACTTGGGGTTTCGAATGCAATAATCGTAGGCTTTGTTCTCATGTATCGAACACTTTCAGCCAATGATTTGTTTTGCGGGCTTAAATAAGCTCTTCCCAATAATTTCGTGCACGCACGGCGTATCTGACACTCGTCGAAACTTTTTTCGGATTCTGATCTCCCATAATCGCGAAGTCTAAACATAAAAAACATAACAAAATTGAATTAAATTAAAACATTTCTCTCAAATTTGAAATTTGAATACTAACGCGATCGAACGTTGCTTGTTTTTATATCTCGTTTGCATGTCAGGCACAGAAAATGATTTTTCCAATGGTAGTTTACTCGCCAATAAAAATTGACGTAATTTCGGTTCTTCCGTCATTTTAATCATTTTCGGTGTACCTTCAATAAAAATAAACAAAAATGAATAATAATTATGGTTGAACACGTAAACTAATATGAAATCGAGCCTGATATTATTGTCTTACATTCCGGTGTTTTAAGAAATGTTCCAGTATCGTTGATAGTCGAATTTGACGAGGATGAAGCTTTGACGTCAGCAACAAAAACAAGATTGTCTATACCGCGTGAATCGGATAACGAGCACGAATCATCTTTATTTTTTTTGCCTATATTAACGCTAAGAAATCTGCAAAAAAATATATATATATATATATCAATTATAATTTAATTTTTTATTACTCCTGAATATAGGCAACACTTTATACACGTGTTATTAGCCCCCTTA
>NW_014569912.1:69255-73610 GCF_001313835.1 Polistes canadensis
TTTATACACGGGACAAATGCACCTAACAGTAGGCAACCCGTCAATACACGGCGTGTATAACGCGTGTTGCCTATCAGTAGGGGGGATATGAATAATTTCTTTTAATGAGATAATGATGAAACTTCCATTACCGACCGAGTATAAATTGTTGCCTATATTTAAGGGGCCAACAGCTATAATAAACTCACGATTTTTTACGCGTAAGATTAACGTTGTTAGTACTGGCACCGTCTACGGATAAATCGTCGCCTCGATGAAGTTTCATATGTTCCCTCTCGAAATATAAATATAAAGTATTGGTCCATTCACCTAAGGCTCTTATGTGAAGCCATATGTAATCTGTCGAGAATAAAATACAAAGAGAGTAAGTAGGTCGATGAATATCATTATAAATAATATTATGTAATATAAATTATTTCTTTCATTATGTATGATACAAAATTTCATTGGTATATATATTCGGTTGACCTTGAACTAATTTCTATTTTTATTTCTTTTGTTATTCGCTGCTAACACGAATATTAATACATCGATAAAGTAAAAGTGAAAATAAATGAATAGAAAACAAAAATGATGAATATACGAAAGATACAAAATAAATCATTTAAATGTTGAAAATTCGAATTATAAAATGTATGAAAGGATTTCGATAAATTACCTTTTAGTTCCGGTGCACTGCTTATGGTAAATGGATGCCATTCGTAACGGGCTATTACTGGTATATTAACGAAAACGTAATCACCAGGATGAAAGTCAAAATTGGGTGGTCGTTTGATCACCAAATGAGTCACCTTCGAAGGTAACAAGAGACCGGATTTTATATAAGTCTTTCCACGTTGTGAACGAGACCAAACGAGTCTTCTTATTCTTTCGAAAAGATAAATGGTGCCTGGAACGACAAACCATTTCCAAAAATTCGGCCCATGGAATATCATTAAAATCCAGAATGGTACGTAAAGTAGGTGAGACCAATAAAAGATCTGTTGGTGGACAAAAAAATTATTGTAATTTTTGTATTAATAAATTATTAGAACCATTGGAATGTTATTAAGCTGAACCAATATGTCAACATTTTCAAAAGTAACTTTTTTATAACAAAAACAATAAACAGAACAATCAATTCTTATGCAATTACAAAAGTAAACTTTCAACAAAATAAAATGCACGAATTTGCTTCCCCTCTGGTTACCTCTCTCTATTTTATTTATTTATTTTTTTGTTTTTTACCTCGAAACAACCACCTCTTCTTACAAAAGGCAACGAACAAACGGTCATTATAAGAAGTATGATGATTAGGGCAATACCAGTTGGATTGGCACAACCTCCTACCAATCCGAATAATTTTGGTTTGCTTGTAAATATCCATTCGGCCATGGTGTAATTGGAATTGTTTAATTTGTCATCGTTTATAACAACTGTACCTAAGATAATAAAAATCAAATAGTTGAATTTTATGAAACAATTTGTATAATATATTTGTATGTATATTATATATAAATATATACATTTTACCGAAATTTAAAAGATGCATGATAGTGTGAATTAAACCGAAAATAATGATCAAAATTCCGGTCATCTTGTGAAGATAAATATGGTGATCCAATGGTAGTATAGATGAGAAACCATTGATTCGTAAAAATGTAATACATTGGCGTAACATCAGAACGAGTACGAAAGTACAATTGAAGTTCAAACATTGACCTGTAATTATTATTATTTAAATAAATATTTTTTCTCTTATCTTTCTTCGATATTGTTAATATAAAAAAATTTATATAATAATAATAATATATAGAAAACGTATGATTTAATTTTTTGTTTACCGCAGGCACGTGCCAGAATTACGTAGACGTTGTTTTGACGATATTCAATGATTCTCGTGAGGAAAAGTATTAAATTAATTGTTAATATAATACAAATGAACGTTATGTATACGTAATTATTTTTAATATAAGGCATCGTCAATTGATGCGGTTGCAACGATGACAAAAATCCATGGAATATTGGTTTTTTTGTATCTTTCGGTTTAGGTGGGACCAACCAACGATCTATGCTGAAAAATTATGCTTAATTTTAATATTAACGATTTGATTGATTATTAAACAAGAAAATTGCTTTTTGAACATTTTTTTGTTTGTTTCTAATTACATAATTTAAAAAATTTGGAAACAACACAAACACGTGTGATTTAATATTCAACTTAAATTGAATTTGAATGATCGATTAATGAACAAGAAAATTGCTTTTTGAACATTTTTTTGTTTGTTTCTAATTACATAATTTAAAAAATTTGGAAACAATACAAACACGTGTGATTTAATATTCAACTTAAATTGAATTTGAATGATCGATTAATGAACAAGAAAATTGCTTTTTGAACATTTTTTTGTTTGTTTCTAATTACATAATTTAAAAAATTTGGAAACAATACAAACACGTGTGATTTAATATTCAACTTAAATTGAATTTAATATACTGAAAATATATGAATTTTTTTGTTTATGATATTAGAATCTTTTACATACAAACCTAATTGATAAATTTTCTAAAAAACCGTCATGTTTTTCCAATTGTTTTTTTAATCCTTCGAGAGTGATTGCACCACGATTGCAAGTATCGGCATCTTCGAAAAGTGCAATGGTCAATTCTTCGATTTGTTCATCGCTAAATTTCATTCCATTTTCTTCCATGCAAGCTCTCATTACGTGTTCCAATTCTCGATATTGTATAAAACCATCGTCTATTTTTATAATAATAAATAAAAAAACAATATCATTTCATATACAAACGATAACGAATAATTATAAAATTTTGATAAGTGTGTTTATATATATGAAAATTTATAAAAAAAAATTTGTTTTTAAAATAAAACAAACCATCGATATCGTATACTCGAAAAAGAAATTTGATTTTGTCGTCGGCAGATTTGCCAGCAAATTCGTTCATGGCGTCGATAAATTCTTGAAGTGATATCGTTCCCGAATTATCTTTGTCGAATATTTGAAATACACGTTCCGTAAAAAATGGCTGCAAATTAAAAATCAATTTTTTTTTACATATAGGGGGTTATTATTTTTTTTATTTTTATTACGGTGAACCAAAAGTTCGTGGGTTTTAAATTAATATTTCAAAAGTAAATGCAATTTTGGTGACACACTTTTGTTTCATCTTAATAGTTTGTTTTTGATTGTAACAAGGCCACATTTTTAATTTATTTTATTATAATTATTATTATTATTATTATTACTGCTAGTAATTTTTTTTTAATTGTATAATATTTTATTTAAAAAAGAATATTATTTTAGATTATTACCAACACTATTACCAGAGTGTATTTGTTTATATTACTTAAACAAATTTATTATTTAGATTATTGAAAAATKATTATTTGTRAGAATGAAACATTTGGAAGGATGATTTTCCATAGAACAAATGAAGCATCAATTTTTGTCAATTTGTTATTTAATTCAATGATATTATAGTATAGTTAATGGTTTATGCTTACGTTTTTCGAAGTGACAATATTTTTGAATTCCTCACGACGTATTTCTTTTTGATTGCCAACAGTTTGTTTAAAAATATTTTCCAACCATTCCAAGCTACGTTTATCAAAGCCACCACGTGGTCTGTCAAATTCATTCAAACAGAAAATAAAAAACAATAATTAGAATTCGAAATAATTCGAAATAATTCGAAAAATTTGATTGTTTTTAAATCGAAAATTAAAAATTTGGTTTTACCTTGGATTACTAACGTCGTTTATAAATTCCATGATTTTAATTGTAGTTACGTATCCAGAATTTTCTTGATCGATCAATCGAAACAGTTTATCTACTATCTAAGAAATTAATTATTATTATTATTGTTATTAATTAATATTTTTTTTGAATAATAATTATAAAGTTTATATCACTTGGTTTAAAGTATTCAAAATGTTTTTATTTTCTTACCCCTTTCGCACAAAATAATTGAACAAAACTGGTAAAGTTCAATGGTTTTTCGGCACACAATACAAACGCAACGCTTTCTATTTGATCGATGAAATCTTGTTGCTTTTCATTTCTGTACAATAATAATATAAAAAGAATAAATATAGAACAAAAATTGTGAAATATAAAATTATAATTATTGTTAGGATAATTATTAATGATTCCTTACGTTAATCTACTCTTCATAAATTCGATCCATTCATCTTGTTTCAATAATTCGTCGCGATCTTGATCGAACAATCTAAATAATTTTTCTAGAAAAATCTGCAATATAAATATGAAAATAAGAATAAAATTAAATGAATCGAAAAATACTGTGTTCCAAATATAAAACAAAATAATTTAATACTAAATGAAAGATTGTAT
>NW_014569912.1:74400-75355 GCF_001313835.1 Polistes canadensis
AAAATTAAATAAAATAAAATAAAATAAAATAAAATAAAATAAAATAAAATTAAATTAAAATAAAATTAAAATAAATTTAAATGTAAATAAAAATAAAAATAAAATAAAAATCGATGTAAATTAAATAACTGACCCCATCCCCCTTCTCCTCCTCCTCTTGTCACCCCTCTGAGAAATGAGAGAAAAATGTCGTTGGTGATAAAAAAAAAAAATAAAATCAAATATTCTTAGAATAAAAATAATTTTGACGAAATGAAACAAAGTTTATGTTTCCGGTTATGGTAATAATAACCATAGGAGGAGGAGGAGGAGTTGATTTAGGTCTTTCGTTCAGAATAATTGGTTACAAAAAAGAAAAAAAGAAAAGAAAATAAAATAAAAATGTAGATATAAAAAGATAAAAAGATAATTTAGCCGTAGGCATAATCGAACAAGGTTTTCGAAGCCTGAGGCAAATGTGCACCTTGATCGAAAAGCAAGGAAACATAATTCTATAGGTATAGTAATCTTTCGTTTCATTCGATCATGTGTGGTGTCGTCATTATACCCTAAGGATACAAATATTTAGATGTTTCCCTATTACTGTATACTGTGAAATTGTTTCTTCATTGAAATTAACCACAAACGAATAGAGAAATCTGTCATTTATTCTCACGTAAGTGTTGTAATATTCATTTGTTGATCGATTAGGTTCAATCTTAACGCAACTTACAATTCAATTCCTTTTAATATCGTTAATAACACCTTTACTATTATTATTATGCTTGTTATGATTTTTTTTTTCTATTTCTTTTTTTTTTTTAATCTCATTTTATCAATCCTTTTTTCTCTTTCGTTGAATTATTTTGTTACTTTTATTATTATTACATAACATTATTATTATTATTATTATTTTGGTCAAGTGACTTGGTCATTTTTAAATTTTGTTCTTTTCGTAATTATTTTATTATACATA
>NW_014569912.1:76233-77616 GCF_001313835.1 Polistes canadensis
TGGTATAATTGATTATAAAAATTAGTAACACTTAATTAAATAAAAGAAAGAAACTAAAGTATAAAACAAATTTAATTAAATATTATTAATATATTTTAATTTTGTGATATAATTGATTATAAAAATTAGTAATTAATTTATTTATTAATATTGTTGTATATTTTAATTAATCAACCATACGATTATCACTCGACTGATGATTCCGACAAAAATTTTACGTAACAGAGAAAAAAGTTTAAATAAATCATAAGTTAAAGTTTAAAGTTTTAATAAATTTAAGTAAATATTTTTTATTCATATTTACACACATACGTTTAATTTATTAATTATTAATACATCATACCTGTTCTTGAAACAATTTCCTGAATGTTTCTCTCGTGTGACGATTATCACCTTTCAACAATTCGGAACATTCCTTTAATATTTCTGTCCTTCGTTTTTCTAGAAGAAAACATTCTTCTTCCATAGAACTCGTATTCTCTTCCATGATCATTTTTATTTATTTATTTCTTTTCTTTTTACTTTTATTTTAATTTTTTTTTATATCAAACTAACACTCAATGGTATTTTAAAATAATATAAAAACAAAGTATCACAGTTTAAAGAATAATTACACGACACGTTTTATTTTTCTTCTTCTTTACACAAATAGTTGAATGAAAACCAAAACAACAAAACAAAAACAAACAAAAGAATTAATTTCACTTCTTTCTTCTTCTTCTTCTACACAGATGGGGGATGAGGGTGAGGGTGACAGGGGTAAATAGAAAAAAAAAGTATGAAAATTTCAGTGTTGAGAAAGACACACAAAAACAAAGAAGAAATAAATTAACTATAGTTAAATACAAATTTTTGTTAACAAAAATAGAATAATAATAATAATAATAATAATAAGAAGAAGAAGAACAGGTGAATTATTTTTAAAAATTTCTTTTTCGAAACTTAACACACAAACACACACAGATATAATTCCACGTTTAATGTGTACACACGTAATTAGATTAAATAAGTAAATAAATAAGTATATGAGTAAGTAAATATAAATGAGAGAAACGTTTCTCGTTTATTCGTGGCCGACTGGAAACACGTAAACTCGTTAAATGAAAGTCGACGTGTTGTGTAGAAGTTCGAGAATCGAATCCATAAGCCTATGTGTGTGTATATATGTGTAATCGAAAGAGTATATACATGAAAGAGAATGAATAAGAAGAAGAAGAAAAAAAAAAAGATATATATGTATATAATATATACTCATTCAGATTATAAGTTTGAAATGAAGGAGACAGAGGTACCACCTTTCACTTTTCGATCATATTCACGTATCTTTCTTTCTTTTTTTCTTTTTAAATAATCATTAAACAAATAATTTAATTTAAATAATTA
>NW_014569912.1:81043-82321 GCF_001313835.1 Polistes canadensis
TGACAAAAATCGAATAAAATAAATCAAATAAACGTAACACAATTTATTGTAAAATAAAAAAATATTTTTTGAACAGAATATATAAAAATATAAAAAATCATAATCCCATAGAATCATATTTTCTTTAAACGTGTTCAAATATACGTAAGTTCATTCAAGCTTTTTTTCACGATGGTCAATGTTACAATGAACGAATAAGTAAGCGATTTTTTTTTTTCTTATTTTTTTTGTTCCCCTTTTATACTACTTTTATTTTCTCTCTCTCTCTCTCTCTCACACTCATCCCTTTTCGCGATCCATAAAATTGAAACGTTAGTGCGTTTGCGCGGGGGTGTCCATAATGAAATGCACTTGCGCTTTAGAAAGGAAAACTAAGCTTTTTAGTAGTATACATTTCGCGAATGTGTGCTTGCATGTATATCGATGAAATTGAAAAGAAATTTAATAATAATTTTCTTGTTTACTTCAATCCACGATTGTAACAAAAGAGAGAGATTATGATAATTGACAGATTAGGATGTTTTTGAAAGAATACGTTGAACGAGTTATTTGTGCTTTCATCATTGAAAGCTCAATTATTGTTTCGTTAATTCAACATTGTTAAGGTTTGCATCTCATATCAATTTTATTTATTATTTATAATTATTTTTCATTGAAAAATATGTGCGTGAATTATTTAAAAACAATGAAATAAAATATATTTTTTGTTTGTAGATGTCATCGTGGAAAGAATTTAGTTTGATCTGTGTCATTATTTTTATCAATTTTGTTCACAACGTGATCGGATCTTACAATGCATTGTGTAAATTTAATACAATGTGCATGTGTTGGGTACAGGACGACGAAGATTTTACCAAAATGGATATTGCTTGTATTAGAGTACCATTTGCAAGGTTTCCTGGTATGTATAATAATATTTTTATTCTGATTTAATTTGTATGATCATTGTTATTTGATTTATTCAGGTGCTTAATTTTCTGATACGTACAATATTGTTTGTATTTTTATATAACGAATGTGATCATTATTATTTGATTTATTAAAATGAATACAAAATTTGTGTGCATTTCTTTTTTAAATATTATTTCCAAAGTAAATTTTCTCTAAACAAAATAATACATTATGCAGTTTATAAAACAATAAATGCATGAATTTTTACGTTCATTCTAATATTTAAGTGTTAAAGTTTCCTGTGGTATAGTACAATAAGGTTTTTATTTTTATTTAACGTATATGATCATTGTCATTTGATTTATTCAGGTGTTAAATTTTCTGATA
>NW_014569912.1:82766-90675 GCF_001313835.1 Polistes canadensis
TCCAAAGTTTGTACGTTTCTTTTTTAATTATTTCCAAAGTAAATTTTCCATAAAAACAATAATTCATTATGCAGTTTATAAAACAATAAGTGCACGAATTTGTACGTTCATCCTAATATTTAGGTGTTAAAGTTTTCCTGTGGTATCGTACAATATTATTTTTATTCTGATTCAATTTATATGATCATTGTCATTTGATTTATTCAGGTGCTCAATTTTCTGATACGTACAATACTGTTTGTATTTTTATTTAACTTATATGATCATTGTCATTTGATTTATTGGAATGAATCCACAGTTTGTACGTTTCTTTTTTAATTATTATTTCCAAGGTAAATTTTTTCTAAAAACAATAATACATTATGCAGTTTATAAAACAATAAAGGAACGAATTTGTATGTTCATTCTAATATTTAAGTGTTAAAGTTTGCCTGTGGTATTGTACAATAGGATTTGTTTTTTTATTTAACATATATGATCATTGTCATTTGATTTATTCAGGTGTTAAATTTTCTGATATGTACAATATTGTTTGTATTTTTATTTAACGAATGTGATTATTGTTATTTAATTTATTAGAATGAATCCAAAGTTTGTACGTTTCTTTTGTAATTATTATTTCTAAAGTAAATTTTCCATAAAAAAATACATTATGCAGTTTATAAAACAATAATTGCATGAGCTTTTATGTTCATTCTAATATTTAGGTGTTAAAGTTTTCCTGTGGTATCGTACAATACTGTTTTTATTTTTATTTAACATATATGATCAACGTCATATAATTTATTTAATGTTTAAGTTATTCTGATAATGAATTTTATTATTATTATCTTAGACGTGTCGGTGAGTTACGTTGCACAATTGGATATAGTTGGATCTGGGTTGCAAATATTGGATAACGATGCATTGGAAAGTTCAGTTGGTGTTGAAGGTTTAGGATTAATGAGTAATCGTCTCGCAAGTATCGGTGACACGTCTCTCAGGTAAATTATTTTTAATCATATCAAATATTAAATATATATTTATAAATCCTACATATTGCAAATTGGCTGTGTTTGTGTACCCTTGTTTGGATTTATATATAATATATAATAATAAATAAAAATATATATCAATTTTTTTATAGAGTCGTAGCTGACAGTTTAATTTCATTGGATTTAAGTTACAATGCTTTGGAAGAAATACCATTTAAAGCATTCGGTGATTTGAAAAAATTAAATTGGCTCAACATGCACAGGTTTGTCGCTAATTTATTTAATCCAACAACAGATACAAACCTATTTTATTATATTTTTTTCTAGCAATCATTTAACATCGTTAGACGGTGATTGGGGTTATTTGAGAACAACATTAAGAAATGGATTTTTCGGTGACAATTCGATCATCGAAGTACCAAAAATCTTTTCAACATTTGAATCACTGATTTGGTTAAATTTGGATAACAACAACATCGAACATTTATCAGAGGAATCTTTGTCACCCAATTTAGAAACACTTAGCATGAATAATAATTTGTTGAAATCTTTTCCAACCTCGTTAGGTACATTGACAAACTTGGATTGGCTTTATCTTCGTGGAAACGATATGAAACAATTGGAATTACCTGTTTTCCGAAGTTCGAGTTTGGAATCAATCGACGTCAGTGAAAATTCAATCGAATGGATTGAAATTCAAACGATTTCCAATCAAACACTCAAAGTTAATGATTTCAATTTGGACAGCAACAAGTTGACATCTTTAACTAGTGGTATGTTCGATCGTTTGGAAGCCAGAAGAATTCATTTGTCCTCAAATGGGATACGAAACATCGATGAGGATGCTTTTCGTAGCTTGGAAAATAGTTTGGAATATTTGAACTTGGAGAATAACGATTTGCCGAGTGTACCAATCGCCATTAATGGGCTCAAAAGATTGTCGTATCTTTATTTAGCAAATAACGATATAAGAAATATTTCTGCAGATAGTTTTAACAATTTTACTGATCATTTAAAAGCATTATCTCTTGCAACCAACAGTTTGGATGCTGTACCTGCGATTGCATTGGCCAAGTAATTCAGATTTTTATATTAAAATTCTTATAATTAAAAATTTAATAATCTTTATTTTTGGAAACAACAGGTGTCAAAGATTGTTGCATTTGAATCTCGGTTACAACAAAATCTCCCACGTGGAACCAGGTGACTTCGATTGGGCCGAGGATTTAGAAATTTTATTATTACGAAATAATTTTTTAACCAAACTTAAAGCCGAATCATTTAAAGGAGCAGGTGATGTTTGTTATAAATATTTCTTATTTTTTTTAAAATATTAATCATTAATATTTGTATTATTTACAGGTAAATTAAAGGAACTCAGTTTGTCGTTTAATCATCTCACCGAATTGGACGATGATTGTTTCGTTGGTATCGAGGACAGTTTGAATATTTTAGAATTGAGTTTTGCATTCGCTACGGATAATTTTCCTCAAAGGGCATTGAGACCGTTAAACAATTTACTTTGGTTGGTTCTCGACAATAATAATTTTCAATCAATCGAACCTACAGCATTTTATTCGTTTCAACAATTGCGCTACATCAATTTGGAATCTAACAGATTGCATTATCTACCGGAAAGAATATTTTTATCTAGCGTACACCCGGAATTGAAGGACGTCAAATTGGGATACAATTTTCTCGAAATGATACCGGAATCAACGTTTCATAATTTAACGGAATTGAGATCGTTGGATTTAACTGGGAATCGTATTAAAATACTTCTATCCGATTCCATAATGGATTGTCCGAAATTAGTTACGATATCATTGGCGTATAATAGAATTAATAAAATGGATAGAAACGCGTTCTACGGTTTGTCCAGTTTGAAATTTTTACATTTAGAATTCAACAGATTGACTAATTTGGATTTGGATGCATTTTCCGAAATCGGTGACTCCGAATTTGCTTTGAATGTTTCTTACAATGCCATATCTTTCATCGATTCTGGTTCAACTACCAATAATTTAACACATCTTGATATTAGTTACAACAATTTAACGCATTTACCAACCGAAACTTTTTGTGGTACGCCTGATTTATTGACACTTGATATTCGTAATAATTTTATCAGCAATCTCGAACCAGGTAAATTATTAATCAATAACTTTTATACGTATTATATTTATATTTCATTGATTATTATTCAATTACAGGAACTTTTGCACTTAATCATTTGCAAGTATTGAATTTGAAAAATAATAAAATCGAAGGATTGAGGAAACAATCATTTTACGGATTGCAATCACTCCAACAATTGGATTTAGGTTACAACGAGATAAATCAATTGTCTACGGAACAATTTAGGAATTTAAAAAAATTGAGAATATTGAATTTATCTGGTAACAAAATCCGATCTTTGCCTAGGGACGTTTTCGAAGGTACCAGATTGGAAATACTCGATCTCAGTGAAAACAAATTCACTGTAGTACCGTCACCGTCATTCATGGAAGTTGGTTATACATTGAGAGATTTAAATATGGCCGATAATTTCTTAGATCATTTAGATTCAACTGCATTCCCAACTTCGCAATTGATTTCACTGAATTTGGCACGCAATCGTTTGACCATTTTACCAGACAACTCGTTCGTCTCGTTAGGAAAATTATTATACTTAAACGTATCCCATAACAGTCTTCAAGCAAATTTCAAAGAATTATTTCATTATTTACCAAATTTAAGACAATTGTCTTTAGCCAATTCCGGATTAAGAATCGTTTCACCATTCCCATTGACGAATCTCAACAATTTAGATTTGTCGTTCAATAATATCGAAAGTACTACGGACAATCAATTTCAATATTTGAAAAATTTGAAGATATTATTGTTGACGAATAATTCGTTGATTAATATGCCAATCGTTAGATTAAATTTACTCAGAGAACTCGACGTATCTGGAAACCCAATTGAGGTAAACACATAAATCCCAAATAAAATAATGAATAATAATAATAATAAATCAATAATATTACAGGAAATAACGAAAGAAAGTTTCTTCGGTTATTTGCGATTGGAAAAATTGGATTTGAGAAATTTGAATCGAACCAGAACAGTCGACATGGATTCTCTTAGATCGTTGAAATATTTGAAGCATCTGAAATTACAAACTTGGCCACAAGCTGACGGTTTTAATCTTCGTGACATGGTCATTGGTTTGCCGTTACGTACAGTTGAGATACAAATTACGGAACATTTGTTGAAACATCAAATACAAAATGCATTTACCAAACAATTAAGAGAATTGACGATAACCGGTGGAGATTTAGAAGTTATTTCATCCGAAGCTTTTTCTACGATCGAGGGTGGAGAATTAATTCTTAGAATAAAGAACACACGAGTACGAAGATTTCAATCAGATATATTTCTATCGTTGACGAAAAGATTAACTCAATTGACGTTGGATTTAAGAGACAATCATATCAACGAGTTGAGTCCGTCTATTATTTATGGTAATTTATCTTGGGAAACAGTTGGTACTAACATGGTGGCAGGTAAATACGAATATCAATCTATCATTGATATAAATTTTTTAGAATTGTTAAATAAAATTTTGTTATTAGGTGGATTACAAGTATCGGGTAATCCTTTGGAATGTGATTGCGAGATTGCATGGTTGAGTCTTTGGTTACGTAGATGGCTTCGTGAATCACGTCAAATTCATACTGCATCACAATCGGATGCCAGACAATTAAGGACTATCGCTGGTCGAGCTGTTTGCACCGAAACAACACCTTCCTACTCGTCTGACAAAGTTTTGTTAACATTGGGAACACCTCATACAGCTTGTCAAGCGTCTGCACTTAGTTCTGGAAATTATGAAAGACTTGCTAGGACTTGGCTAGCTTTAATCCAACTGATTGTATTGTTGTTGTTTGCTAAATGACTCCTTCGTTGATCATTTTCATCATCAACGATTAAATGAAAAGAATTATACTTTTCGTAATCCTTCACACGTTCTATCGAGAGAAATAATACGTACGAAGAATCTTCGTGTGTGTGTGCATGTGTGTGCATGTGTGTGTGTTGAGAAAAAGAAACGGCAGTTTTGGAATTGGTATACAACGAACTTGTTAGAGAAACAAAATCTCAGATCATTGAAACATTTTAGATTAGTTAGAAAAGTATACATATCGTATATTAATCGTATACATATCGTATACATATCCTTTGTATATATATATATATTTAATATGTATAAGTGTGAACGATATTCTATGAGTGTAAGAATAAGTTAAAACGTATGAATGATTTTTTTTCCTTCGAAATATTTTTACAATTAATATTCGCGAGGTTTTATATATTTGGTTTTAAGAAATTTAATGTTTATATTATAGATTGTTGTAACGCCTGAAAATATGCAACGTTTTATACTTTAACGATGGTTAGAATTAAAACCCCTGCACATAGAGTTTTTCTTACAACAAGTGTGTATGAATGGTTGCATATTACAGGGGCATACAACTCGTGTTTTACATATAAACGACGATAGAAATCGTTGTTATCGACATAGTACGCCTGAAAATATGCAACGTTTTATACTTCAGCGATGGTTAGAATTAAAACCCCTGCACATAGAGTTTTCTTACAACAAGTATGTACGAATGGTTGCCTATTACAGGGGCATACAACTCGCGTTTTACATATAAACGACGATAGAAATCGTTGTTATCGACATAGTACGAAGTGTTGACTGTTTACAGGGGTTTTACTTATTCAAATTTTTACAAAAAATCGAAAGATTTCAGATTTTTGTTAAATTCTAAGATAAAATCTGCCGAGAGAGATAATTTCTTTTGTTTTTTCATAATACAAAAATTACTCGAGTAATTTTGTGAATTATATATATATATTTTTTTTTTATCTAACACAAAGTAAAGCAAAGATCAAATGTTAGAAAAATGATTGTTTCTTTTCGAGTGTGCGAGTGTGTTTTGCTTTGCGCGTATGTCGATGAATGTTAAATGAAATTCTAGATTGAAAACATTGTACAAAATTTGTTATCTAAAGTTTATGAGAACACGTCGTCCCTCTCGTTAGATCCCTTCATCAAACAAACTTATTCTAAAAAAAGAAAAGGGGGCAAGAAAAAAATTAAATAAAAAGAAAAGAATGGTCATGAAAGTGACGACCAATCGGATGTGTCTGTTAAGTTTCTTTATTTATTTACAAATAACTTTACTTCGTGATTTTCGTCCATGCTTTATACAAATGACAAGTATAATATTTATTTAAAAACGGGGGGTGGGGGAGGGGGAAGGGTTTGTATAGGAAATGGGGTGAATAAAAATATCGCGTGTCTAAATTAGCGAAAAATAAAAATAGAGAAAATGAGAGAAAGAGAGAGAGAGAGAGAGACACGGACGAGAGAAAAAAAAGACAAAAAAAAAAAAWAAAATTTGAAGAAAAAAAAAAAAGAGAATCAAAGTATAACTAGACCCTAGGGTAGAGGGGTGAAAGGGTGAAAAAGGGTAGTGGGGTGGGGTTGTAACATCGATCGATAATCGTTTATACGAACGCAACCATTTCTTTCGATTTGTGTTCTTATTTTTTTTTTCCGTTCTCAAAATTTCGTCCACTTTTCTTTCTTCGTTTTTATTTTTGTTTTATATATATTTTTTGTTTGTTTATTTTTAAATCTACGTATTCGTGACGAACGTTTTTCGTATTTCAATCGTTCACCTCCTGTTGCGGAATAAAAAAAAAAAAAAGAAAAAGAAAAATAAGATGATTTTCCTTTTTTTCCAATCGCATCAATTCCTCATTTCCGTTTACTTTCTCAATGGTGGTGCTTGAGTATGGTGCAAACAACCCTCAACGTTTTCTGGCCAATCGCAGACGTTCTCGTTCGGATTGAAAACTAAATTTACCGGACAGGGCATGTGATGTTTTCGTTCACCCTCGCACATGTAATACATCGTGCAATCACTTTTGTCTGGGTGATAGGATATGTGATTGTCCTCCTCGTCGCAGGTCACTTCGTTTGCTTTAATAAAATTAAAACAAAAATTAAAACATAATTCGACTCGATTGAATAACTCGAGCAGTTATTTTTTTTTATTTCTTTGAAGAGGGTTGGATAATTATTTTAACCCTTTCGTTACAATACACTTTGTGTGTGATACACGATTTTATTATTAATTTATTTATTATTAATAATATCACACACACAAGCATAATATACATATCGTATTAATATAATTATATTAATTATTTATATTATATTATTAATTGTTTTATTATTAATAATATTAATACATATCGTATTAATATAATTATATTAATTATTTATATTATATTATTAATTGTTTTATTATTAATATTAATACATATCGTATTAATATAATTGCATGATTCCACCCCCTTTGATAACCTTCTATATGGGTTAGTAGTAACGAAAAGGTTAAATAACAATTATAATGAATTTTTATAATACTTACGATCTTTCGTTGTGTATTTGCCATTTCTGGAAAAGGTTTCATAAGGTCCGTCGTATTCCAATTTAATTTTGTAATCCGACAATTCTTTTTTCATTGCTTTGATCAATGGGTATTTTCCTGCACCGCACGATCCTCGGAAATCATCCATATCGATTGACCAGATCATAACGCCACCGAAACCTTCCTCTTTCAACCAGTTCATCTAGGAAATGAAAATGTAAAAATAACATTTTCTAATTTATTTGTCGATTTGAATGAAATTGATGATCAATTATCGTTAACTTACTTTGTTTATAAGACTTCTTTCGTCATCAAAACCAACCCATTGATCACCTTTGTAAGCAAATGGTACTTGTTGTTCGCTATCCCATACCAAAGTCGTGTTTTCTTCGTTCAAAAATCCACAGACCTGATCGTTTCATAGTTTTGTATTAATTTCAT
>NW_014569912.1:91115-100261 GCF_001313835.1 Polistes canadensis
CTTAGGTTAGGATTTTTCTGATTTTAGGTTAGGATTTCTTAGATCTTAGGTTATGTAAGTTAGAACTGAATTAAATAAAAATTACCTCATAATACGATAAGAATCCAGCTTCGTTGGTGTAATTACCAGGTATTCCACCACCAGAAGCAGGTGCTCCAATATCAAATTTATCTTGATCAACTAATGTAAATGATCTGCCATAAGTTGGCATACCTATCATCAATTTTTCTTTTGGTGCACCTTGTTTAACCCATTCTCGTGCACTGTAATCCTACAAAATTGAATAAAAAAAAGAAAAAAAAAGCAAGATAATATAAAAAATTCAATGAAAAAATCATAACCTTTTAAAAATGTTATTAAAAATATTCGTTTAATTGATACTTACGACAGTTAATTTCTTTTGATAACTCGTTGCACTTTCGAGAGGATAAAGTGGACTGTTGTGTCCAACTTGTCGTTCCCATTGACCATGAAAATCGTAAGTCATCACATTGATGAAGTCCAGGTACTTGGATATTTCTGGGACGTCGTATCTGATCGATTCAATTTTTTATTTTTTTTATTATTCTAACAATTTTCTTTCCCCACCTCTTGTCCCCTTATCCCCCGATCCCATCGATCAATTTTATTTATGTTTAATTTCTTTTTTTTACTTACCCTGCAGCTATAGCTTCGAAACTGGCAGGTACTGCAGCCGATAAAATTAATTTAGGTTGATCCGAACTCTTGGCTTCACCTTCAAAAGCAAGCCTAAGTTCTTTCAGAAGATTCACGTAAGCTGTACGATCATCAGCTCCTCTATAAAATCAAATTTATGTCCTTGATCATCATTTTTTATTTAACCATTCGTATTGGTAAGACGAGATGATGTTTTTTTTTTACAAAAGTAAATGTAATTGTTCATAAAAATTCACTTTTGATAATGCACAATTTTTTTCGTATATAATTTTAACCCGTATTGTACAATAAAATGAAAATCGTCATGGTTAAGATTATTTATACGGTACGTTTATTTATAAAATAGTTGACAAAAACCGTAAGTGGTTAAAAAAATATTAAATTAAATTATATATTATTTTGTTTATATACATAGTGTTAAACATTTGCATTTGATTCGACATAGATTTTTATCTCAGAAACAATTTTAATCAAATGAATGATTTGATTATTATTATTTATAATAATATTTATAAATATTACCGTGGATATTCCCAATCAACGTCCAACCCATCGAATTTGTATTTCCTCAGAAATTCAATAGCTTCGTAAACAAATTGATTCATTCGGAAAGTATTGCTAGTCAAAGTTTTGAATGGTGTCGATCCGAAAGCCCAACCACCAATTGCCAACAATATCTGATAAATCATATCACAACAAGTTATCATAATAATTATCATAAAATAATAAAGAATAAACAACAACAAAAAAAAGAAGAACAAGAAAATAAAAAAGAATATTCGTACCTTAATGTCAGGATTCTTTTCACGAAGTGCTATCAATCGTTTATACATTTCAACATCCTGATCGCTACCTTCACTCAGCATATGATCGTTCAAGGTCGCGAAAGCATAGACTACGTGGGTGCACAGGGTTGGGTCAATGTCCTCGGGCAAGAATTTGCCAAGGCCTGGTCTCTTATGGGACCAGTTGGTCAAATAACAAATAGCTTGTGCTTCCCTTTCTATCAAAATAAATGATTGAAATCATCATCATCAAGATTATGGTATTCATTTAAAAAACAAAAAAAGTTATTACAATAATAATTACCATTAGTTGGTGTGTTAATAACCAATTGAGTAATTTTAGGTACTTTTTTGGCCTTGGTCAATGCATCAGAGATAGAAATTTTATAAGGTTCTGGTTTTTTAATAATTGTTTCGGTTATGGTAGTTGCCACTGAACTCCAATCAACATCTTTGGCATTAGGGCCACGTGACATTCCTCTCAATTCTTCTCTCATCGCACCAATCAATGGATATTTAACATTACCAACACAAGAAGTACCATTGAAATCGTCCATGTCTACTGTCCACACCATGGCACCACCGTAACCGGCCGATTTCAACCAATGCATTTTATTTCTTATCGATCTTTCGTCATCGAAACCAACCCATTGATCACCGTAAACCAAATATGGTACTTTCATCTCGTCGTCCCAGATATATGCTGCCCCATTTTGCAACATTTCACAAATCTGAACCATAATCAAACACACACACACTGTTAATGATTTGATTTCATTTATTTAAGATTGAAACAGTGAAAATAATTCATGACTTGCCTCATAATAAGCCAAAAAACCGGATTCCTTGGTGTACTCTCCAGCTTTACCACCACCACTGGCAGCTGAATGTACACGGAAGTTTGATGGGTTTGATAGTGTAAACGATCTACCATAAGTAGGCATACCGATGATCAATTTTTCTTTAGGTGCACCCAATCTTACCCACATCGATGCTGCATTGTCAACGCTCAATTGTTTTTGCCATTCCGAATCCAAGGATGATGCGAATAATGGCGCATTGTGTCCGGTTTCTCTTTCCCATTTACCATGAAAGTCGTACGCCATGAGATTTATAAAATCCAAGTAACTGGTAACACGGTTAAATTATATTTGGGTTAAACTAAAAGTTACAAATTGTGTTATAATTATAAACTTCATAATGGGGATTGTTTTTTGTGTTAAATTTATTTCGGAAATGTTAATTAAAAAACAAATGCACGAGCACTGTGTTTATTAGGGGTTCACTCTAATAAATAAAAATGAAATAAATTAAAAAGAGGTTTTAATTAAATTTGTTATTAATCAACTCTTGTTATAGGAGTCGTACGAAATGAAAGAAAAAAAGTTCTAACCTGGCAACAGCTGGTACATCGTAACCACCTTTAACGTTGTCAGGACCAACAGGTACAGCAGCTGTCAAAAGAAGACGTGGTTTTTTCCTTTCTTGTGCCTCAGCTTCGAAAGCTTCTCGTAGTTCTGAAAAAAATGCAACCAACGTGTTTCCTTTTTAAGATGTTTCAATTTTCAAATAAGATTTTAATTAAAAATGTTTTTTCGTTGAACTTTTGTTAATATAATAATCAAAACAATTTTTTATACCCTTCAATAATAAAACGTAATTCTTCTTGTCGTCACCACCTTTCGGATATTCCCAATCTATGTCGAGACCATCAAAATCTCGATCCCGTAAGTATGGTATTGCACTGTAAATGAACGTTTGTCTCGCGTATCTCGTCGATGAAACGTCCTTGAATTTTTGGGTACCAAACGACCACCCACCTTTTGATAATAATAAAAATCAATAAATTTGTTTACGTTTCGATTATTCTGTCCATTATTATTTCATTTCAAACGCACGTTATTTATCACGTTTATTAATTTTATTATTTAATTCGTTAATGATTTATTTTTGAAAATTATTAGGATGAATCAAAAGTTCATGCGATTTATTTAGATGCGCTGGGAAATTTGTAAACAGCGACACGAAATATTAACGGGATGAAGTTAGTTGATAATTAGGATGCGCGCGCACAGCGTCACGAAATATTAATGGGATGAAGTTAGTTGATATTGAAGATGCGCGCGCACACCGACACGAAATTAAACAGCACATGAAATTAATCGATAAATCTACTTTAAATTTATTGTCTACACTATATATCTATTTATTTTTGTATTTCTATATACGCAAATAAATTCCAAAAGTATTTCAAAAGTAAATTTAACAGAAAACAATCTCCATGATGCAATTTCAATGCAATAAACGCACGAACATTTTGTTCACCCTAACGAATAATTTTAATTGGATAAACATACCAACGGCAAGTAAAATCTTTAATGATGGATTACTTTTCTTCAAGTTAATTATTCTCTCGTAAAGACCAATTTTACCGTCCTTGGTCTCGTCGTTCGATTCGAAACTCGTTAATTTATTTTTCTTTAACCATCCGAATGCAAAGACCAAGTGGGTGCAAAGATCTGGTTGGATATCCTCCGGCATGAATTTACCGACCTTCGTTCGATACTGCGACCAATTTGTGTAATAACACACAACCTGTTAGGAAAAAACACACAATAATTGATTTATTTTAAATATATAATTAAAGGAAAGTACAATATAGTATATATAATAAACAATGTACCTTGTAATCGTTCGTTTTCCCAGATTGAATCTCATTTTTTGTGTTTTTATTGTTAACGCGATTTCTTGTGACCTTGAACCTGTTAACACTAGCCGATACTTCTTGATCATTCGAGATCGATGGAGTTAAAGTTGTAGGCCTTCGTAATCTTTTTCTAGCGCCTTCATTGGTAAACAAAAAACATAATTGATTATTATTCAATCTTTTTTCGTTAAGTGTCGTTCGTGCAAAGGCACCGAATTTGAGAACTGACCTGTGGGCGGGGCTTAAACAACATGGCTGACTATTGTGTCCAATCAAAGTGTTATCCGTATAATAAAAATATATTTATTTGAATTAATTTATGTTATCTCTATTTAAGTGAGATGTTTAACTGGATTTTGTACGAATTTAACTCAATAAAATTTTATTAGTGCTGAGAGAAAATAAAATGTTCGTGTAAAACAGGTTTTGGATGGAAAATGTATGCACGCGGTGGCCATTTTATTACATTGCTATAATTTTCTAACCTTAAATGTCACACCGAGTAATTTATTATAAATTATTATCGTTTTATTAGATTTTTGTCTAATTTTTCAAATATATTTTCGACATAAATCAAACAGCCATCAGGCTTGGGAATTAAATGAAAACTGATATCTAAATTTTCATGTGTATTTCATATTTTTTTTTACGCAGAGATAATTTTATCTTACTTCTATAATATTATATTAAAAAATATTTGTCTTTTAATTTTATATTAATTAAAATGTAATGGTTTATAATAATTTATTATACTGTACACTACAAATTAGTTTCACTTTTGGTCACCAGACGTCGCGACTGAAGTAGTCAGTTCCGAAAAATAATATTTCGTATTTTAAAAACGATAAAAGTAAAGAAAAGAAAATTTTGCTTTCATTATTTTTAACGCAAAGATAATTTTATCTTACTTCTATAATATTATATTAAAAAATATTTGTCTTTTAATTTTATATTAATGAAAATCTAATGGTTTATAATAATTTATTATACTGTACACTACAAATTAGTTTCACTTTTGGTCACCAGACGTCGCGACTGAAGTGGTCAGTTCCGAAAAATAATACTTCATATTTTAAAAACGATAAAAGTAAAGAAAAGAAAATTTTGCTTTCATTATTTTTAACGCAAAGATAATTTTATCTTACTTCCATAATATTATATAGAAAAAATATTTGTCTTTTAATTTTATATTAATAAAAATCTAATGGTTTATAATAATTTATTATACTGTACACTACAAATTAGTTTCACTTTTGGTCACCAGGCGTCGCGACTGAAGTGGTCAGTTCCGAAAAATAATACTTCAGATTTTAAAAACGATAAAAGTAAAGAAAAGAAAAGCCAAAAAAACAGAAAAGAAAAGAAATAAACAAATAAGGAATACCTTCTGCCTGATTTGAAAAACTCAGGAGGAATACCGCCAAGCAGGCAAGCAATAGCCTCCTAGTTGTCCTGTTGCTTGAGACCTGGAATGAAAGTGAACGTACATACAGGAGACGTTAAAAATGTATACAAGGAAACGTGATTACGATTAAAACTTGGAGAAACATTCTTAAACGAAGTTTCTAGCCTCGAGCTAATCACGACTTTGTTGCTGGAGTGGGGTGGGGGGGGAGGGGATAGGAATACAAGGATTGGTTAACTCGTACGGATGATAATAAAATACTAATTTTCATCTATGAAATACGAATTTGTGGCATCGGTTAAACGGATAAATAGAACTAAGATAGAAAAAGTGATAGTTTTTAGAGAGGGGTAGGGGAGGGGGAGGGGGAATAGAAAAACAAACGGCGAAAGTACTTTGCGGTTTTTTTACAATCAATTATCATCCGTACCTAACACGAATCGACGTTTTAATGTTAACATTATCGAGGATATTTATTTTACGAACGATCTCATCCTTTTGTATTTTATTTGTATTTGTATTGTTTCTTTTTTTTTACAAAATGTAAGACCAATCGGAATGCGATCTTAAAACTTTCTAACGTTTTGATCTGTCGAATAGTTTTCATTCGTATTATGTCAAAAGTTTTGTTTTAATTATCGTAAGAATAATAAAAATTCAATGAAAAATTAGAACAAAATGATATGTATCGTTTATTTAATTGTAAGAATATTTTATAAATGAAGAACAATGGCAAGATTAGGTTTGAAATATTGATTTTAAAAATGCACAATATTTAAGTCGTCTAAAAATACAAACAAATACAAACCACGATTTGTTAGAAAGCAAAAGATATAAATAAAACAAATACAAACATTTCCTGTGTGTGTTAAAATATTATCATATATCTCGATTAAAAGTGATAATCCTTATTGTTTTTCTCACTATGTTTCTTTATGGTTTTTTTTTATTTTTTTTTTAATCTTAAATTCACCTTTGCTCGAATTACTCAACATACTTGTATGCACATTTGTAATTGTAATTACGACAACTTCGTTTTCACATATGTGTGTATGTGTGTGTATACACATATATATATATATAGATATTAATTACGTTAAGTTGATTGTTGGTAATTTTCATTTTGCACATTCATTCTCACTCTTCTCGATCATGAAAGACAGATCGCAAGGATTATTATTTCAATGTGGAAATGATGATGCCAACATTAGAGTCCGTCTTTTAATTAACTTACTGTTTTAAAAGCAAGCATTACTAATTAACGCGGACGTGTATGAGTAATTCTCATTAATAATTAATTATCTTTATCTTTCTTGTTTCTTTTTCATTAAGTGTTACACGGATAAGAAACACGATTTGCATACAAATGCATCTTCTTCTTCTTCTTCTTTTTCTTTTTCTTCATTTCCCTCTACTCCCCCCCCCCCCCTCCTCCTGCCATCGTTCTGTACGTGTTTTGGTATTATTACAAAATGTTTCACTTAAGTCGATTGTTTTTATTTATTTATAATTATTGTTATTATTATATTATTAAGTAGAAAATTCGTTTTATTTTATAAATTATTTTATAAAGTTCGATCTAATCGTGCGAGAAAGTCACGGTTAACGGTTATACTTTTAACGGAAAGAAAGTTTTTCTTATAGAAATATAACTAATACTTTTTCTTTCCCACGATTGTACTGCGTTTCTTTTTTTTTTCTCTTTTCTTTTAACTATTAATTATATTATCATAATTATTGTTATTGTTAACTCTTTTGTTGAGTTCAAATTTGTATTTGTATGGACAATACGTGTGTGGGTTGGTTGTAACGAAAGGGTTAAATGTTATCAACACAGTATTTTTATTTTTATAATAATTGAGGGATAAATTTGATTTGCACCATCGGTAAAGTAGGAACGTGAAAGAATAAAGGTTAGGTTAAGAAGATACAAATAGAAATACAGATTACTTAGAAGAAAATTGATAGAACAATAAAACACGTTAGCTATTCATTTTTGTATGAACAACACAGTTGAGTTAAATTGTTCCTGTACATTAATACGGTGTCTAATATTTTGAGAGAATAAATTTGAATTATTTGCACCATCGGTAAAGTAGGAACGTGAAAGAATAAAGGTTAGGTTAAGAAGATACAAATAGAAATACAGATTACTTAGAAGACAATTGATAGAAAAATAAAACACGTGAATTATTCATTTTTGTATGAACAACACAGTTGAGTTAAATTGTTCCTATACATTAATACGATGTCTAATATTTTAAGAGAATAAATTATAATTATTCGCTCTATCGGTAAAGTAGGAACGAAAAATAGAATAAAAGTTAGGTTAAAAAGATATAAAAATAGAAATATAGATTAATTAGAAGAAAATTGATAGAAAAATAAAACACGTGAATAATTCATTTTTGTATGAACAACACAGTTGAGTTAAATTGTTCCTGTACATTAATGCGATGTCTAATATTTTAAGAGAATAAATTTGAATTATTCGTTCTATCGGTAAAGTAGGAACGAGAAAGAATAAAGGTTAGGTTAAAAAGATATAATTAGAAATATAGATTACTTAGAAGAAAATTGATAGAAAAATAAAACAAGTGAGCTATTCATTTTTGTATGAACAATACGAAAGGGTTAAATTGTTCCTGTACATTAACATGGTATCTAATATTTTAAAAGAATAAATTCGAATTATTTGCACCATCGGTAAAGTAGGAACGAAAATAGAATAAAAGTTAGGTTAAAAAGATACAAAAATAGAAATGTAGATTAATTAGAAGGAAATATATTGAAAAATAGGACACACCAGAGTTTCTAACTTGCAATATACGTAAAAGACTCGTTCTGAAAGTGCATTAGAGATTAAATTCTAAACTTAGGTTAACAAAAAAGAAAAGAAAGATGGAATCGATCCTCCATTTCTTCCATTTCCGTCACGGATATATCGATTTCTCTTGTGTTCATTCGATCGTTCATTAACGAATCAACTGATATGAAGTTATACATACGTATATATATGTATGTATGTATTTTATTCTGCACATTGATTCTTCGAATACATCATATTATGGTGAAAGAGGTGGTCAGAGGCTGTGCCCGTAATTTAAAGTGAAATTTTCACGGACGGTCGCTCACGATGATCTAGAATTTTCTGTCTCGTGAAACCGAAGGCAGAACAAAAAGAAAAGAAAAAAAAAATACTTCTCGTCGCGTTCAAGATGTTAACGTAATTCAAACTCGGACGTATAGTATTTATTAGGATACGTACTCGTTCACCGTGTCGACGTAATTTCATAGTTTTTTTTTTTAAACGAACGAGAAAAAGAATAATCAAAAGAAAGCTAGTAGAACGTTTTTTATGATAGTTTAGTTTATTTGTCAGAAAAGACAAATAAAAAATGAAAAGGAATTTTATTTGATGTTAAAATTTAATAAGGGAGGATTCAGAAGTGTGTTATTTTATGCCACTCTGTTTGAAATATTAAATAATTTGTATTCAATTATTATTATGAGTAAAGGATTGAAACTATTTTCGTAATATAAAAATAATCATTGTTATAAAAAATGGATG
>NW_014569912.1:101731-103300 GCF_001313835.1 Polistes canadensis
TTTGTTTTACTTTAATTTTAATTAATGATTAAAAATATATAAGAAATGAAGAAAATTACAGTTATATAATATATTATAAATTTGAAACAATTTTTATATCCAACTATTATTAAGAGTAAAAAATTGAAACTATTTCCTAATAAAAAAAATAATTATTTAATCTATAAAAAAGTGATTTAATATTAAAATAAAATTATGTTTCTTTACTTACACACAATTACAGGTTAAGAATATTAGAAGGTATAGGAGAAATAAAAGTTAGAAAAAATATATGAAACATTGGAGTTTATCTTCCTTTCTCCGTTCTAATATCATAGAAACATATTTCTTCATTCATGTATAACCATAGTAAGCGTATTCGACGATCGATAGCAAAGAGGACTTCGCAAATTACCGTTCTAAGCAATCCAAGTAGTCACGGATACTCGACAAGCCGTATAATGGAAGTCGTGTACCATGACAAAGGTGCCATTCTAAAAAGTCTCGTTTAGAAATCTCTTGCTTATGAGGGAATCCTTCTTGTAGTATGATATATATTTATCTATGCATATATCTATGTATTATTTCTATGTTTTTGATATACGAGTCATTAATATTGAAAGTAACCTAAGTTTATTTTTATTTAATTTTGTTATTTCTGTTGACCTGTAATAACCATCTACTACTGGAAGTTAATTTTCATAAAGAAAACATTTCGTAGAGAAAAAAAAAAAAATAAATAAAAAAGATAATAAACTTTGGTTACTATTAAAATAAATTGTTAATATATTTTATCATGCGTTTACTGTATATTGCTATGAAGTTATATAGTTGCATAAATTATAATTATATTTGTGTACTTTTATTTATTTATATATATTTATATATTTTACTGAATATTTTCAATTACGAACAAAATTTTGGAGATTAACAAATTGTGCTACTTTCTGTCAGATATTTTCTTATTACAAATTATTTTTTCAATATATAATATTAAATATTTCATCATGCGTATATTGCAACATAGTTATAGTCACATATATGATATTATTATAATTATTCTTTTATTTATATATACAGGATGTACCACATAACTCTAGTCTCGATTTTTCAAGTACCTGGGATAACCTGACAAAAAAATACTTTAAACAAAAGTTGATCTGTTTTTGATTCACTATACTTATATAATTTTTATATACTTATATATATATATTATATACTTGTATATTATATATATATATTATATATATTATTAAATATTATATACTATACTAACTTACTTATGTGTGTAACTTATTGTTACTTAAACAAAACACAAATAGTTCGCTTTATACAGGTGCCTCTTTGGGTACTTTGCAGCATATAGATTTGCATTTTTTTTACATTCGCCAAATATTAGCAACATATCAACCTTTTCACTGTTAGTCTACAAGTTAACATTAAATTGCAATTTGCTCCCGTGAATATACTTTTAATATTTTTTATACTTATAGCAAATGGATTTTAATGATTTTTATATTAAATTAAAGTACACTCTTTTATCTACGCGTAGAATACTATATCGAGTTATAAATTTAGCATGTAAACTTC
>NW_014569912.1:104525-108269 GCF_001313835.1 Polistes canadensis
AAAATGTCAGAGAATGCAATGCTGTAAGTTGTGCATCTTTGCAATTTCTTTGAAAAGTTTTGATAAATAATTTTTGTACTTTTAACAAATGGATTTTAATGATTTTTATATTAAATTAAAGTACACTCTTTTATCTACAAGATGAATACATTGTCGAGTAATAAATCAATCTGAAAAAATTCATAAAATGGTAAAGAATGCGATGCTGCAAATTTTTCCTACTTTGCCATATCTTTGAAAAGTTTCTGTAAATATTTTTTATACTAAAAGTGAATAAATTTTAATGAAACTTATATTAAATTAAAGTACACTCTTTTATCTACGTGTAGAATACTTCTTTGAATTATAAATCAACAAAACAAATATTTTATCAACTCACTTAAGATTTGTAACAAGTTTTTTAAAATCAACAAATTGTGCATATATTTTCCTATTACAAATAACTTTCTCAAAAAATATAATATTAAAATGTGAAATGTCACGATTCTGACTAACACACATTTCTTGTAATAAATTATACACCTGTCTCTTCATCTCTCTCTTTTTTTATTTATTTATTTTGTTTTGTAATTAATATACATCCCATTGAACTCGACGTTTCCAATAGGATAAATAATTAATGCAAAAAAAAATTATGCAAGTTCATGTAACTACTCTCTCTCTCTCTCTCTCTCTCTCCTCGTTCAACGATGTACTTCTTCATTCAAAATTCTGACGATAGTAATTAACAATTTTGTTGCATGATCACTTACATATACATGTAATAATTCATCTCATCGATAATGATTACCCGATTTCTTTTTTAAAATTGCAAAATAACGTAGTTAGTTGTCGAACATTTCGGACAAGAAGAAGAAGAAGAAAAAGAAAAAAATAAAAAAAGTTAAATAAAGAAAGAGAAAGAGAAAAAAAAGTACCGTAAGATGAATTCGTTCCCACCGGGAACCTTCTAACTTTCTTTTTCGACAGTACACCTCGTTGTCAACTCTCCTTGCATTTGCCATCGAGAGTTTGTGCTCCAATTTTTGTTTTTTTTTTTTGCTTAAACTTCTCTTCAAACACTCATTTTATTTCTCTCTCTCTCTCTCTCACACTCTTTATTTTTTATTACTTCAACGTACGCCCTTTGATCTCACCGATGTTCGTTCGTAGTTCGATTTAATTTTGTTTCTTTCAAATTTTATTTATCACTTATATAATTATCACATTTATTTTTTCTTATGTGGGTCAATCGATTAACAATCTCATTTGTAATTAAATAATATATTCTGAAAGAGAAAATAAAATAAAATTAATTATTTGTGTAATAAGTGGATTATAGAAAGAAAAAAAATAAAAATGTATATAGGAAATAATAATTTTTGTATGGTAATTAAATTGATGATCGTTAATGACAGGTAATGAATTTATTTCGTTTCATTTTTCCAGGAAGATCTGAATTAAGTTAGTTTGATTATGGTTTTTCCATTAGGGATTATTATACCGTGGAATTATAACTGTTTTTTTTTTCTTTCCTTTTTTTTTTTTTTATATAATACACATTCTCTCCTTATATATTCTTATAAACTTCCTTCTATCGTTCAACGGGAACGTTGTTTCTGGGTTTTGCGTAACTATGGTGAACAATATTTGGAGCGAGAAATCACAAATTAATACGAAAAAATGTTTCCACCTAATATCATGTGTTACACGTTTTTATTTTAATTATTAACTATACGTGTGGTGGTATGAGATCAATTATTCTTCAATAATATTATTTTTTAATACGCTTTCTTTCATTTGTATTGTTAGAAATATTGATTTCTAGATTTTCAACAAATATTTTCATCTAATATTACACTACACGTTTGTATTTTAATAATAATGGTGGTAGAATAAATTATTCTTTTATTTTCATTCTGAACAAAATTGATTTCTGGATTATTGATACGGAAATATTTCAATCAAATATTACGTTAAACTTTTTATTTTAATTATTATCTATACGTGTGGTATAATAAATTTTTCTTCAATAATATAATTAATACGTTTGCTTTTATTATTATTCTTAGAAAAATTGATTTCTAAATTTTCGATACGAAAATATTTTCACCTAATATTACGTGTTACACGTTTGTATTTTAATAATAATGGTGGTACAATAAATTATTCTTTTATTTTCATTCAGAACAAAATTGATTTCTGAATTTTCGATACGAAAATATTTTCACCTAATATTATGTTACACTTTTTATTTAAATTATTAACTATACGTGTGGTATGATAAATTATTTTTCAATAATATAATTAATACATTTTCTTTAATTTTTATTTTTAGAAAAATTGATTTCTGAATTTTCTGTACGAAAATATTTTTACCTAATATTATGTTACACGTTTGTATTTTAATTATTAACTATAGATGGTACAATAAATTATTTTTTAATTTTCATTCTGAACAAAATTGATTTCTGGATTTTCACCTAATATCTTCACCTAATATTATGTTACACGTTNATTATTTTTTAATTTTCATTCTGAACAAAATTGATTTCTGGATTTTCACCTAATATCTTCACCTAATATTATGTTACACGTTTGTATTTTAATTATTAACTATAGATGGTACAATAAATTATTTTTTAATTTTTATTCTTAGAAAAATTGATTTCTGGATTTTCTGTAAGAAAATATTTCCATCAAATATTAAATACCTTACACTTTTTATTTAAATTATTAACTATATACGTGTGGTATGATAAATTATTTTTCAATAATATAATTAATACATTTTCTTTAATATTTACAGTTAACAAAGTTAATTTCTGAATTTTTGAATGATTTGGGTGTACAGTTTCAAAACTGTTAGAAACAAATTACAATCATTTTATTTTTCCATAAGACTCATAAGGTTTTATATTGTTTTTTCTTTTTTTAGATAGTTTTCTTCAACTTTCCCGATGAGCGTGACACTTAATCTTGACTTTCCGTATAGGAGAACAACTTATATATTATTTATTACATTCCTGTCGTCGACCTCCTTAAGAGAATGGATTCGTTTCCGTTATATACCCAAGTTAGTAGCTTTCCTTCGTTGGATTACGTCTTGTTTTTTTTTTTTTCTTTTTTTATCAAACGTTCTCTCTCTCTTTCTTTCTTTCTCTCCCATTGGGTATCTTTTCTCTCCGTCACATTTACCTCGTTCGTGAGTTTCTCGAAAGCCTTGCTCTCCTTTTAAAATCACGATGATCGGCCAGAGAGAGAGAGAGAAATAGGTTTGCGAATATAGCAAAAACGGAAAAAATGAAAAGACAGAAAAAAAAAACTACTATAATGGAAGAAAACAGAAGCAAGATTAAAACTCTTGTTTTCTTATTCTAAAATTTTGATTTAAAGATTTCAAAGTAGGTCGAGAAATTGTTCTAAGAATTTCTGAACATTTGTAATATAACCGAACAAACAAACTACACTAAATATATTTTATTAATTTATTTATTGTTTTAAAAAACTTTTCTAAAACATTTTAATGTGCATAATTTACGTGTGAAATGTGAACAAAAATAATTGAGTTTGTTGAAGAGGTAAAATTATTTAAATTAAAAATTTTAAACAAATCTCGAGTAAGGCTCAGAACTTTTCAAACCTTCAAACAAAAGCTCAAAATTTTTCAAACCATTTCGTTTTAGGCTCAGAACTTTTCAAACCTTCAAAACAAAAGCTCAGAACTTTTCAACCCATTTCGTTTTATGCTCAGAACTTTTCAAA
>NW_014569912.1:111427-114153 GCF_001313835.1 Polistes canadensis
TATTATTCGAAAATTATAAATATAATGATAATAAGAAATTTATACAAAAATAAATATGTATATGATTGTATGTGTTAAATTTATTTTGTATGTACTAAATATACAATAATTTGTTTCTATTATTCGACAATGATAAATATCATGATGTGTGTGTGTAATACTTAAATAATTTAAGAAGAACAAAAATATATATATATATGTGTGTCTTATGTGTTAAAAAATAAATAATTGCTGTTAATAATGATAATAATAAACAATAAAAAAGAAATATAGGTCACATGTTAAGCAAATACAAATTATCTAAGCGACTAACTGTTACCAAAGAAAACTACTTTCTAATGTAAATGATTTAGGTTACAGAATTCAGATAAGTAGTATATATTTGATCTTAAACATTTATAATTAAAAATTTATATCTTTTCTTTCATTATTATTATATTTTATAACAATATTGAACGTGTTACTATTATTAATGCAGAATGATAAAACAATACTGAATAAAATTGATGATAAAATCATTCAAATCGTTGAAATATTTTCGGTTTGTTTGTTTTCTGATGCAGTTTTCAAGAAAAAGATGCAACAATCGAGAAAAAATTTAATTATAAATAAAATAAAAATAAACATTTTTGGGGGTAATGCAATAACCATAAAACAGAACCAAATAAAATTCATGATAAAATCATTCAAATCGTTGAAATATTTTTGTTTGTTTGTTTTCTGATGCAGTTTTCGAGAANATTCAAATCGTTGAAATATTTTTGTTTGTTTGTTTTCTGATGCAGTTTTCGAGAAAAATGTAATGATAAATAATATAAAAATAATTATTTAGGGGAATGCAAGAACTATACTAACAGATCGTAACGTTTGCTCGAATGCATGTGGAAGTTAACTCTCGTGTATTCACGTACCGATTCGTTTTCAGGCTACGCACGTTTGCGAACCGTTTTCACCTGACTTCCGTTGCTTGAAACCCCGCTAAACGGCTTTACCATAGTCGTCTTACTTCGGGTTCTTATGAAACTATTTTACAGTACTGGCTTTTATACTAACGAAGGATGAAATATCTTTCGCGATTAGATCGATTAGATTCTCTCATTTCTTCTTACAATTAGGATCTTATTCCTAAATATACTTTCTGTTATTACAAAATCATTTTATTTGTTGAATTATTTTGAAATGTTAAGTAAATATTGATGCATTATTTGTGGATTGTTCTTTTTATTGTATTTTGATATTTTATTCGATTAATCATGTGTTCAGATTTATTTGAAATGAAGTAAACAGGAAAATGATTTGAAATGTTCAGTTTATGGTATTTGGTATTTTATTTTATTAGGATGAGTGGGTGTTAAGATTTATTTGGATTTTTGATTCTAAAGAATGAATTTTGTAGAATTATTTGAAATGATTGTTAGGATTTATTTGGTTTGTTATTCTAAAAAATAAATTTTGTAGAATTATTTGAAATGAAGTAAAACAGGAAAATGATTTGGATCATTCAGTTTATGGTATTTGGTATTTTATTTGATTAGCATGAGTGGGTGTTAGGATTAATTTAGTTTCTTGTTTTAGCAAAATGATTTCTGTAGAAATATTTGAAATGAGTGTTTGGATTTATTTGGATTTTTGGTTCTACAGAATGAATTTTGTTGAATTATTTGAAATGAAGTAAAACAGGAAAATGATTTGGATCGTTCAGTTTATGGTATTTGATATTTTATTTGAATATCATGAGTGGGTGTTAGAATTTATTTAGTTTCTTGTTTTTACCAAATGAATTTTTGTAGAATTATTTAAAACAAGTATTAAGATTTATTTTTACTTTCTGTTCTTATCAAATGAATTTTGTAAAATAATTTTCCCACGAAGAGAATAAACAAAATAATTACTCGAATAAATTAATTAGATTATAACACGAATATAAACAAAATTTATCGAAGAGAATTTATTTGATATTTTAAATTAATAAACACATTGATTGTTTTTATGATAACATCAAGAATATATAAAATTTCGAATAATGTTGTTTCTTCACGCGATCAAATCAAAAACAAAAAACTTTGAACACTGATAACTCGCGTGACATGATACAAGTTCAACGTGTTCAGTTTAAAAATACAAGCAAATTTTTTTCGATGACACTTTTTCGTGATTAACACCAATTATTTATTTATTTAATCTTTTTTTCTTCTTCTTCTTCTTTTTACTCCTTTAATCATTTTTTTTTTTTCTACGACTCGTGTTATCATCAACATAAACGCATAAACAACGAGAATTGTGAAAGTATGTTGTACTACGTTATAGCAAACGAGTTGTGCAAAAATGGCATTGATACTTGCCAACTTAGAATTGAAAAATAAAGATCTTTCCGAAGAGAGATAGAAAAAAAAAAAGGAAGACGAATGAGAAGAAGAGGTTTGGAAAAAAAATAAAATAAAATAAAAAAAAGAAAATGTATGAAGGATTTTTATGCGTCATTAATCTGATCCACGTTATACGATCTTTAGAATCTTGATATGTAATCTTGATCGTAATCTTTTACGATAGGCCAATAAAAATCGTCCACCCTTGATTTTCTATTCATTTATTCCTAGATGAATATTCATCTACTTGCACACAAAGTAACATTTATATCTTATTACTATTTTTTTTTTTCTTTTTTTTATTATTATTATAATACGTTCATGTTGTATTTTTCGTTATGTATATTTATACATTTATAA
>NW_014569912.1:114763-117176 GCF_001313835.1 Polistes canadensis
TATAGCCATTAACATATATATATTATATTAATTATATATATATACAATAATTAAATAATAAATAATTAAACAAATATAATTATATAATCGTTAATAGAAAATATTTCTATGACGATATATACGAGATTAATAATAAATCGATTAGTATAATAAAGCTAATAAAATTCATAACGCGAACGTATCGTATGGTTCGCTTTGCAATTGGATGTTACTCAAACCCCCATAAGATTTTCTACGTGCGTACAACACGTGCACGATCGCGGACGCCACAAAATAAAAAGATGAAAAAAAAATAGAAAATACTTACACATCGTCAACCTACGTGCATGCATATTCGGGGCAAGGACATTCCTTTCTATACGTGTGCTACACATCGATCCTTTTATTCGCATTAATTTTATTTCTCGGTGTGTCGATAAACAAAAACAAGAAAAAAATCTATGAGAAAGAGTGAGAAGGAAAATATTATATTTAATAAATTTACTTAAACGTATAAAATAAAAAATAAATGATCTAATCGATTAAAAATATATGTGCACACATATTTTTTTGTTTAAATATAATAATTATTAAATTGCATATTGAATTAACAAATTACAATGACGAATTATAAAATTGTAATTTTGTTTTATAATGTTTTTTTATTGAAATTAATCAGCTGTGTGCAAATTATTATACTTTGGTAGATTTATTGTTAAATGTGTGTACCTCCATAAATATTTTTGTTCATTTAATTAATTATTAAATTACGAATTTTAATAAATTTATAATAAATTAGAACTTTATTATAATATGGTTTTTTTTCCCCATATTAATCAACGTTGTGTAAATTATTATAATTCGTTAAATTTATTATTTTCTAATGAATTATATTATTTATAAAAATAATAAACAAATGAACGCGAGATAACAATTGACAAATTACGAAGTTATAATTGATACTTTTGTTATAAAAAAAAAAAAAATAATAAAATAAAAGACAAGAAAATTTCTCGACAGGAGAAAGTGGCGAACCCAGTGATTATTGGCGGATTTTTAGAGTGGGGGGAGAAAAAAAAATTATGCCACGCCTTTTGTATCAGTTTTAACGTTTCTTTGTCAGGTGATACCCGTGTCGAGTGTGTACGATCATTTACTTAGGAAGTTATTTTCTTCTACCGTGATTCTTCTATTTTTCTATTTTTCTATTTTTCTATTTTTTCTTTTTTACCATAACTAGGAAAGAAATTTAACGAGCTAGAAAATTGATTTGTAGGAAAAAGAAAGGAAAGAAAAAAGAAAAAAAAAGAAACAATAATAAGAAAGCGTATAGAAATATAATAATAATAATAATTAAATTGACAACAAAATTGGAAAGACGAGAAATCACGAGGTATACTAATTAATAAAAATAATTCATTTTATTTATTCTATTTTTTAATTCTGTATTTTTTTTTTTCTTTTTTTTTTTACAATTTTATCCGTAACAGATTTTTTTTTATAATTTTAATACTTGAGTATAAGTGAAAATAATACAATTCTGAAAGTGGTTGTAGTATACTTGATATCGTTAAGGGTTGAAGATTAAAATTATTAAATATTTTATTGAAATATTATTGTTGTAAGTATGTCATTGTTTTTTAGGATAACAAAATTTTCCTAATTTGTATATTTGCTTTTAAAGTAGATAATATTTAATATTAAAGTGAATATATTTTTGTTTATTATAATAAATCTGAAAACAATGACATTTGCATAATGCAATTCAACATTTGTTTATAAATAATATAACATTAATTCACTTTCAGCAAATTATGTTGAGAAATTAAAATTGAGAATAAAAATAAAAATACATATTCATCGTTTAAGAAAACAATTTTTATGGGGTAGGAGGGAGGGAGGAGGGGGTTATTATTTTTCTCGTTGTTTTATAATAACAGATTATTATTCTAATTGGTCGACACAGGAAGATCGTAATAATCGATAATAAAACGATCGATGTATGTTTTATTAATAATCACGAACGTTTCTTCTCTTCTTCATATTTTGTTTATTTTATTTTTCTTGTTACGTTCTTACAACATAATACTGATTCAAGACCAACATGCGAGAATACCATTGGAATATTAACATTAGAATTATAAAAGTAATCACAAAGTAACGGAAGACTTTTATAATAATTATTCATTTTACAGTTATCTCAAACACACGTAATAAGTATCATTATAATTACAAAGTAATATTAATTGCAAATTGATATACAATCCGAAGATTATTATGATTATACTAATCGTAAGATGTTATCGTCTAAAAAAAAAAAATTCATCTACAATTCGAACGATGTATAAAAAATATTAAAACTGTATAATAAATAATAATAAATAAAAAGTGTATCGTTAGAAAAAAAATTTATTGTTAATTCGAACGCGGTGTA
>NW_014569912.1:118345-119486 GCF_001313835.1 Polistes canadensis
AAGTGTATCGTCAGAAAAAAAAATTTATTGTTAATTCGAACGCGGTGTATAGAAAATGTTTTAGAAAGGTTAGGATAATCGATTAGAAAGTGTGCGTTCGTTCGAAATTATACTTATTTATATTTGTATCGAAGAGAGAGAATTCTTGTTTTAAAAAATCAATTGAGATATAATAAATTTTTTCTATAAAAGTAAAATCAAAATATAAAATCAAAATAGATAAGGTAAATTTTTATTTTAAATGGTAACGAAGTTTCTCTAACTAACTTTCAATGACAAATATTAAAATAAAATCAAAAGTGATAGCGCAAGCAGCAGCACACCATTCCAATGGTATTATATGGAATATATATTCCAATATCTACCGAGTAGATATTATTAACTCGAAGTTTCTCTTTCTCTCTTTTTCAAACAACTTTTCTCTTTTTCTTTACCGTTACGTCGGTACGGAACTTTTAATACCGATCGTTTCATTCATTATAATAATTCATTCATTAATAATACAACGTATGTATATTTTCATAACATTCCTTTATGCATACAAAATATTTATATTTCTTTTTTAAATTATTTAAACAGGATCTATACTTATTTTTATTTCATATTGTAAGAGTTGTAACAAATTTTTGAAACAGCCTGTACACGTTAAAAATGAAAAAAAGATTTATTGCAATTATTTAGATAATAAACAAATATAAACCCCAATTAATATTTCTTAACGATACCAAATGAAAGTTCAAAGTAAATAATTACTAATAAGTGTTAACGTTCTATACATAATTAACTTTTTAATTGGTTTCATAGATGTGTGTTTGTATGTTGTGTGTACAAATGTGCGATTAAAAATAAAATATCTCAAAGATTATTACTTGTTTAAACTTAGTTCATTATTAGAACACGAAGGTATTTAAAATAAATTGCAACTTTTAATTATTATTATTATTATTATTGTCTCGTTAGAAAATCCCCATTAACCTCTCACTCTCTCACTTCGTATTTATTTCTAATTTTAATGATTTATACGATTAAGACAAAAATATAATATTGATAATAATAATAATAATAATAATGATCAATCTTATTTTTCGAATAAATCAAAAATTTCATTCAAAAATTTGTAAATTAATTGACATAACCTATT
>NW_014569913.1:0-34434 GCF_001313835.1 Polistes canadensis
AAGCCCGTCGTTATCCTACCTGAATAAAGTGCAGTCCCTTCGATCCGAGTACCAACTCTCTTTTACACACATACATACATATATATATATATATACACACATACACACACACATAATAAGAGAAAAGACAGAAAGAAAAGGACAAGGAATACAGAAAAAAATGTTCGTTGATGTCCCATCGGTTGGCTGCCACCGTCATCTTTTTCTTTTTATTCTTTATCGTTAATCGCATACGAATGAGCGAAAGTAGCTAAATTTTTTTGTTGTTCTTCCTGCAAAATAGAGAAAACCCATTCGATTTTTATTCCTAATAAGTATTACGTTTTATTCCTATCTTATATTGGAAATTATTTCTGTTTATGTGTATGTGTTTTGTATTGTAAAAGTGACGTTTAAAATTGGAATGCATAATTTCGAGGGGACGATTTCTAAATGGGAAAAGGAACTTAAGAAAATATGAATAATCTTATTAATATAAATCATTATATTGTATTATTGTTGATTTATATTCTTTGTTCGCGAGAATGATTACATGAAACAAACGATCCGTGTCGGCAGATCTATATCAATCTTTGGAAGTAGACATAGTAGACATCAAACAAAGATAACACACACCAGTCGTGCTCGAACAACTCTGGAATTTGGTATTCGGGGTGGCTATCTCTTCACAATCTTCAGATCTTGCATTCCATTGTATATCGACAGTTTATTTCTTAATGTTATCCCGTTCTCTTTCATTTCTTTTCTCATTTCGATTATTTTTACTATCGATAATCATAAATTAATATTCTAAAAATTCGAAAAATTTTCCAAACAATTTGACAACACGTTTTGTCGGATTAAAAAATTGTGTCAGTAATAATCGGTAAATAAAATGAAGAAATTTCTATGATACGTGTGTGTGGATTGAGGGGTGGGGGACAGGGGGAGGGGTATATTTCCGTGGATCGATAATCGATCAAAGGGCACTTATAGTCCTAGAAGACGAAAAAAAAAATAGAAAAGAAGATTAAGTTGGCATAGTGTTCAATGGTAGCCGCCGGCATGTTCAGCAGACACCGAAAAAGATTAGGCACGAAAAATATATATTGTACAAGCCCCAAGTGTTCACTGCTAGGATATAATCTTTTCTGTTATATTATTTTCAAAATTGTCGCGTATCTATCGTTTATCTTATCTTCATCGTAAATGGCACGAACTATTTATTCGCCCATAAAAATACATCATCGTTGTTTTCTTTATTTAATAATTAAATATGTTTTACCAGCACACCCGATCATTCGGAATTTTCCTACGTGATTTTCATTATTTAAAACGTATTACTGGTATCATATTTTTGCTTACAAATGTGTGATCGAATCTGAAATGGAAGTATAAGTAACGTTTATAATTAAAATTTGTAATTATTTTTGAAAAAACAATGACAATCTAGAAAAGGATACAATCAGTTCTCAATTTACGATAGGGATTTGATTTCACAACTTTTTTCGGACGTAAGTCGAATTTCATACAAAGATAAATTATGTAATATAATAGACATATATATATTTTATTGACGTATCCTGTGTGAGTGAAAAAGTACACCTATAAAATAGTTAAATACATTAATTGTACATTAATTGTACATTTATTTCAAATAATAAAATCTTTCATTTTGTAAGATTATTCTAACATCAAACCAGACATTATCAAGTTAATAATTATGCATTTATATTGAATTAAAAAGTGTTACTAATATCAATTTCCTTAGAATCAACTCGAGTATCCTGTTTCTCATAATGCATTATTAAATCAACCGGAAATTTCTGTCTCAGTTTTTAGTATAAAACAAAAATAATAATAATAATCAACATATCTTATCTCGAATAATAATAATAATATAATTAGCCATAATATTTTCAATGTATAATAAAAACAGAAAATGTGTTAGGAAGTTCGAATAAGAAAATATGTGAGGATGGGTCCCATGATGGGATTTTCTATTCGTTTTCTTGGGATCCGTTGTTCAAGGACTCACGCGTTTCGGTGGATGGACAGGAAGGGCATTTAAGAAGAGTATCCACGAGGTAGTCAGCCAGCCCCATGAAGAGAAGAGAACGTCAGTAGGATAGTCACCGAGGATGACGTTGCATCGACGTTCTGGGCGGGTAGCTCATCAGACTTCTCGACGTTTCTGTCCTTCCTTCTCTTTTACAGCATCCTTCGTTGGTTCGTTGGTTGGTTGGTTGGTTGGTTCGTTGGTTGGATTCGTCTTCTTCTTCTTTTTCTTTATGGTTTTCTTGTTCTTCTTCTTTTCTCCTAAGAGGAGTCGTCCCTACTATCTCTTATCCTCAACCTTTTGGTTCTTCCTCCGCGAAGATCGCATTGTTCCAGCGAGTTCTACCTTTGTGAGGACCACAACGCCGCCTTCGAGAAGAAGGAAGGCCCAATAATACATGGGAGAAGAAGAAGAAGAAGAAGAAGAAGGGCCTTCTCGGTCCCGATCGAAAGCGGACAGATCGATACGAGACGCCGTTCGCGAGTGTTCATAGCATCGGAACAAAGAAGAATCATCTTTCTTCCTTTCTTCCTTTCTTTCTTTCTTTATTTATTTCACAAGCTTATATATTCTTTTCTTTGGTTATATTATAGTATGGGGTTTCGTCGGCAGTCATTGTCAGATATTTTTGAGATTGTTTTAATTATGTGAACAGAAATGTATCTTCTGATAGATGATGTCTTTTCGAAAATTATAGGAGAATTCTTTGTATTATTTCAATAATATTAATAAGATTTTATGGTGTTAAGTATTATGTGGGAAGGAAGTTAGGTTTTAGGGGAAAGCACTTATAGATATATAGAATTGTTTATTTATTTATTTTACGGAATAATTATATTCTTTTCTATGGTTATATTATTGTATAGTTTCTTCGAGAACCATTGTCAGATGATACTTTTGAGATTGTTTTAATTCTGTAAACAGAAATGTATCTTCTGATAGATGATGTCTCTTTTCTAAAATTATAGGGGAATTCTTTTTATTATTTAAATAATTAATAAAATTACCATCGTTAAAAAAAGTATCGTCAAAATAAATCCTCAGCATTCTTCTTCTTCTTTTTAGCATTTCACAAACGCGTGACTCGGACGAATTTTTAATTCGCAACTTCTCGTAAAGATCTAAATGATTTCGCATTCGTCTAGGCGACAGGCTCCATTAAAATCGGCTCCGTTACGAAATGGACTTAGTATCGATCCCCCCTTCCACCCCCATACCTTCCCCACTCTTTCTATCTTCTCAAACCCACGCAAAATAAAAGAAACATAAAGATAAGGAGACACGAAGTTTCTACCAGCCAGGAAAAGTAAGTTTGATCAAAAGAAGCTCAGGAAGATGAGGTTGTGGGGTTGCAGGGGGTTGAAAGTTGGGAGTGGGGTAAGAAAAGAAAGAAGAAACGAAGGAATGAGAAGTGGGATCTCGAAAACAACGCTTAACTTCCATCCCCATTCCACTTTTCTATCGAAACCTAAGCATAACCCCAACTACTATGGGGTGAGTTGGGTTGGTGGGTAGGGGTAACCCTCCTAAAATGTATTCATAAAACCATCAAAATGGCTAGCGTTCATTTGTTCGCACGATGCATCCATCCATCCATCCATCCATCGACGGGGGGCAGAGGCAGGGGTTGGGGGGGTGGTTCAAGCAAGATGATAGATGTATACAGCATCCCTCGACATGAAACAGGAAGTGGGGGAGCACCCTCGATCGTTTCGAGAGCAGCGACCGATGTGATGGTAGAATGGGAAACCCTGGTTGGTCCTGCCAGGATTTAACTGATGTGAAAAAGAGAGAAAGAGAGAGAGAAAGGGAGAGAAATACGCAACGGCTCCAAGAGATTGGAGCATCCTAGTTGGGGGTAGGCGGGGTACCGGGGGGTTGAATTCGAAGGGTCGTATTAATGGTCCTGGAAATTGAAAACGCGTCTGGCAAACCAAAGTGGGTTGGCCTCTCTTCCTTTCTCTCCTTCCCCAAATCCCCCAAGGCCCCCCCTCCCTTCATTCCCCTTTTCTATCCACCACCTCTATCTATCTTCCGTCCTGTTCTTGCCACGATTGTTTTCACTGGCTGAAATATATATCCGAACAAAATGGCGTATCTCTCGAAGGGTTTCCACTTTGTATTAATCTGCTCTCTCGTATATACAGATCACAAAATTATATTTTAAAAAAATATTCTATATATATATTATTATTATATAAGCATCGTGTTTTACTCATTACTGTTTTGAGTGGAAAACATTCGTTGGAATAAATTTTGTTATAGGCTTAATTAATAATAAAAGAAAATGATTTAATGTTAATTTAAAGTGTTTGAAGTTTAAATTTGTAATTTAGCTGAATTGAATTGAATTGTATATATATTATTAATTTGTTAATTTAATTGTATACTATACTGCTCTTGTATTTAGTTGTCCTTAAGATAATGAAAATTCCAGGGATCCAAAATCTAATCTCGACAAACAAATAAACAATATATATTATATTTATTCAAATATATTTTTAATATTAATAAATATAAATGAATTGAATTTGTATACAATAGAGAAAAGATTAATATAAATTATTATACATCGTATCAGGATGTTAATAAAATCGGATATAGATTGACTAATATTATAGATAAAGTCTTTTTCAATGTGAATTGATATTAAAGTGCCAATAACAAGGATGATGGGAGTAGTATCGGTTGGGTGTATCGTATGCAAGGTAGGTTATGGGGTTTGTGTCGAGATACAAATGCTTCACGGAACGATGACTCGCTTTGATCATCCTCGTTGTATTCCTCGTATTCGTAATCGTTGTCGTCGTCGTCACCATCACCAATACCATCACAATCAACCATCACCATAGTAGTAGGATTTAATACACGATTGCAGTTCGATGTCCATACCGAACATTGATTTCATATTTATTCCATGTGATCGAGGTGAGTTTGATACGCTAAATACACACATACACATACATGCAGAAACACGTATTCTTAGAGACAGACAGACAGACAGACAGACCTCGTTCCGATTCGAGTAAAACGATTGTGTATGGTGTATATGGGAACTCGTAACAGTTTCTTAATTGAGAGCTATGCCAGTGAGAATACTGCTGGCCCTTCTTCTGCACCGATGACAGGACCTCCTTTGTCGCGTTCAACGAAAAGAGGACGCAATGTATACCCCATAGAAAAAAAAAAAGGATGATGATGATGATGATGATGCTGCGAGTTCGAATCGATGACCGTGAAAAGTCATCGCGAGTTATCGAACCGTTGCCTTATTTCTCCTCTTTCTCTCTCTTTTTATTTATTTTTTCTTCTTCTTCTTTTTTTTCCCCATTGTCGTTTGCTTTGACGGTGAGAAGGTGGGGCGGGGGAAGACAAAAAGAAATATATTTTATTCAATAACAATATTATATCATCGGAAATAATTATTGTCAATCGGAATCAGCGATAATTCGTTCGTTTTGGAATTTTTTTTAAATCCATTCCCATATAAAAATGTGTAAACAATTTTTATTAACAAAATAAAACATTGAAACAACAATAAATCTTTGAATTATCGAGAATGAATTCCAAACGCGTTAGATTGGCTTCGTGAAAAGTCTAAAAAAAGGAATGATGGTGAATAAGAGGGACACACAAAAGGGGAAGGAGAAGAAGGGTGTAAAAAGGAAAGGGATAAGGGCAGGGAAGGGAAGGAGAGGGGGTCGTGTTCGTGGATATCGAACTTTGTATTCATAACACTGAGGCCGAAATAACGCGGCACTCAACGGACGATACATCACGCGGAATGAAAAAGAAATGAAAAAAGAACAGAATGAGATGGAACCATGGGGTTTGAGGGGTGGAAAGGGGGAAGGGGGAGGGGCTTATATATATATATATATATATATAGAAAGAGAGAGAGAGAGAAAAAAGGGTGAATAAAAAAAAAAAGAAAAGAGAGAAAGAGAAGTTGAACGCGCGTGGTTGTTGTTGGATGGCCACTATCAGAGGTTCTCTATGATTAATGATCATAGTATAATGCTGTTTTCATTAAACTCATTTCAGTGCAGCACGTATATAACGTTGCCATGATCGACCTTTGGTTCAGGGCAACAACGTGCGCCCTTAGCTCATTTCTCGACAGTTGCCTCTGCACGCTTGGGACTTGATTATGACGTCTATATGAAAATCGGCCTTGAATACTCTTCCCCCCTTCTCCCCTACACCTACCACCATAGACCTCTCTTTCTATCTTTCGTCTCTTTTCTTGTTCTTTTTTTACTGGCAGGTTTCTTCTAATTTTTTGTTGATATTGTCGTTTATAGTTGCAGGATTACTACCACCATCATGGTTGTATTGATTCAATGATAATTATCTCACGATCTGTCTATTTTCCTTCGTTTCGTAATTTATAAAATGTTGTTTTAAAAAGAGAGAGAGAGAGAGAGAGATATTTTATTTCGATAATTAAAATAAATAAAATGTCAACCACATTGTATTGATGGTGTAAATTTTTAATCGCTCGTTCACTTTTTGATTGACCGATATAAAATGAAAGAGTAAAAAAAAATGTAGATTAATTATACCACGGTAATCGTTTATTATACCGGTTCTCTTCCTTCTATCCTCATTTTCCAGATAATTTAACGAGTTTGTATAGTATGTGGTATGTAGATATATAGATATACATTTAATAAGGATACACCTATAGCTAGCTAACCTTGCTATACCCTGTGCGAACCAATGTCCATGGTTAATACGATAATCCTCAATTTTTATACACTTCATTTTTAATCCTTTACGAATGATTACTCCTCCCACGTGCCCAGGACTATATGATTTTTTATTAGAAGATACCATTATTTATAGGATGATCCAGAGGGGGTTGAGGTAAAACATCAGGATGATGATGATCCTTGGGCAGGACGCAATTACACCGTGGATCTCGAAACTGGTGAGTCGGTATACGATTTTTCTTGATTTTCTAAATGTCATTTGAATTTCTTTTTTTCATGTTCATTTACTTTCTTTTTAGTTTTACATAATGGTATTACTCCTGATGAATCGACACGTTACATTTTATTTTATTTAATTGTCATAAAAAAAAATGAGTTCATCAGTTATTTCAAACTCACATTATTTTAAACTAAATTAAATTCAATGTAATTTTCACACGATATTGTCAGAAATGAACCTTTAGATAATGTTTGTTATTTTAATATTATATAGAATTTATTTTTAATGTTCAAATGTAATCCTTTAAATATCTCAAAACAAGAAATATATGACTTATGTTAAACCACTTTCATAATTATGGGCACACAAATTAATTCAAAAATGATTCAACTCCCTCTCTTGGAATGATTATGCTACTTTTCGGCAATGATTGATAACGCATAACTTCATATACTTTACTTACTTATTTGTAAAATAATGTTGGAAAAAAATGATACTTCGATTGAACAATTTATCTTTCTCGCGAGTTCCCAATTAAAGAAGTCGATCAAACGTGCAGGAATACGCCGCGTACACGTTCCCATTGGATTTCTTTGTGCATCGAACGAACAGCTGAATACAAGTTGCTGGTCCTTCGTTGGTTGCTTATTCTCGGACCGTGTCGAATTAACGCGGCAATTTGTAAGAACCAATTTTAGCATCGAGTCGAAAGCAACCGGAGCACCTGGCGGCACCTTTCGCGTTTATAATTACCATAAACGCGACCGGACCAATGCTACTACCTCTCGTGAACGTCGAAAAACTTTCGATCAAACCTAAAAAAAAGACAGAAAAATAAAGACAGAGAGAAAGGGGAACTTTGACATTTGATAAAAGTGTGGAACACGTCTAAATCAGTTTGGCAAACATTTTACCTAAGAAATAATTACGAACTTTAGTTTCATATCAATGAAAAATCCACATAGTTATGCATTTTTTCGGTTCTGTTGTAACCTGTTTCTGCACTTTGTCTGTCGTAATCAACTAGAATTTGTAAAACTTCTATTTAAAACTTGATATTCGTATTATTAATTCATTGATACACGTTTCGTTCGAGACTGACAAATCAAAATAAAGAAAATTGGATGAAACATTTGTAATTTTTTCGGTTCTGTTGTAATCTGTTCCTGCACGTTGTCTGTCGTAATCAACCGAAATTTGTAAAACTTCTATTTAAAACTTTATATTAGTATTAAGACGAGACTGACAAATCAAAAAGAAAAAACAAAATTCCTAAAGAATTTTCATGACCGAAAATTCGATTCGATTCAATTCGAAAACAATATAAACTAATCGTGTATCACTTGAATTACTCAGAGAGAGAAAGAATTACTCACTTATACCTCTCAGTATTATACCTGGCATTGCAATCATAAAAAGTGCATTCATACGAAAAGTAAGAAGTCGTGATGGGGGGAGGAGAAAAAATAAATCTAGGCTGACACACGTGTGTGTAAATTCCCTAGTGAGAAATACGAATGGACGTTGTCACGACTCGTACACGTAACACATACATATATACGAAAAACAACAAAATAAATCAAGTAAAAAAGTATGAGGAGGAGGAGGAGGAGGAAGAGGATGATGAGTATGTGTTGTATATATATATATATATATATGTATGTATGTGTGTAAAAGAGAGTTGGTACTCGGATCGAAGGGACTGCACTTTATTCAGGTAGGATAACGACGGGCTTTGCCAGGCAGGTACCAGTTCCGGAGGAGTCCAAGAGGTCGGGGAGTGGCATCAGGAACGCCCTCGCTACCTTTCTCCCCTCCTCCTCCTCCCCCTCCCCTTCCCCATATCCTTCTTCTTCTTCTTCTTCTTCTTCTTTCCTGTTCTTCGTTCTCGACTTGGCCAGCCCTTCTTTAACTCCCTTCCACACTTCCCCTCCCCCTCCTCCTCATTCTCATCCTCCTTCTCATCCTCCTTCTCATCCTCCTCCTGCTCCTGTTCCTTTTCCTTTTCCTCTGCATTTAATTACTTTGCGTTGAAGCGAGCGTGCTCGTTTCACCGTGAACCACCATCACCACCACCACCCCTCACTCTTCTTCTTCGGCTTTGAAGACTCAAACGTCGAGGCAATTTACGAGGATCCTCATCGTCTCTTTCTTTCTTTCTTTATTTCTTTTCTCTTTTTTTTTTTTTTAATAATTTCTCGTTTGTTCACATAAATTTTTCATGAATTTTTTAACTCTTACCTTTTTACAATGTAATTGTTAATATTAACCTAATTATATTCTAATGGGGGATCGTTTTTCCATTCTTTATGTTATTTTTCTTCGATGATATTTTTTCTTATTTTTTTTCTTTTTTCTGTTTTTGTATTAATTTTCTCGCATATAATATGATTATCATTGGAGATCGCGTATTATTTTAACACATTACAGATTTTTCTAATAAAAGTTTTAAAAAATTAAGTAATAAGTATGTTAAATTCAATAAATAATTATCAAAGATCGTAACTAACATTAACCTTTACTTTGTCACTACAAAAATTATTATAACATTTTATTCTTACGGTGTGTGTTTCGACAAACCAAACTAAAAATTCCAATAAGAAGGACAAAGTTAGCAAACCAACAGCGGCAAATAATTAGCCTCTTGCAATAGGGGTCCCGTTTTATCGACTATAATTGCATAATTAACGTCATTGAGTTCTTTGTCGTTGATTTTATCTATATACACACACACACACATATATACATATACATATATTCAACATTGTATATACCGTATCCGTGTAATCGCGTTAACGTTTACGGAAATTAAATGCTAAAGCCTAGTGGTATGGTATGTTATAAATAGTATGTATGATAATCGAAGCAATCAGTTAAAAATTTTTAAATAATAATAATAATAATAATAATGACAAGAATATATAAGAAAGAAAAAAAAAAGAAAAAACTAAATAAAACAGTTGGACCGTGTGCAAGGAGTTTTCGATGAAGCTGCTTCGCGATTCGATTCGAGCAATATAATAAGTTCTTTCTATTGGTCGAACACAGAGGTAAAGGATCGAAGGAGATCGAAATAAATAAAGAAATAAATAAAGAAAGAGAGAGAGAGAGAGCAACGAAGCTCATTACTCGGCTATCTCGTCGTCGATCAACTCGAGCCTATTCGACGTACGGCGCGTGTGATTAATGAGCCGGGGCGACTGATATACACAAAAGCAACTCGATTTCTTTGCCCGTCCCGTATTCCCTGTTTCGTTCCTTCGTTCCTTCCTTCGTTCCTTCTCTTCTACCCAGATTTATCGAGAGAAAATGGAGATCTAAAAAGTCGCCGGCAAGATGGCGGTACCATGCTCAGAGGAAACAACACACTGTTTCTGTTGGTTGCCCTTTACTTACTTGCCCTCTTGCTTGCTTACTTGCTTGCTTGCTTGCTTTCTTGCTAGTTCTATCTTAGTCAACCCTAGGTTATACTTTTTACATTTTTTTTACAATTGTTTTATTCTTTTTCTTCAACCTTTTGCACATTTTTATTCTTTAGACATAGTAGAAAAAGGGTAGAAGGGGTATGGTAGCCATTAGAAAGTTTTTTGTGATAAAGATTAGATTGGTTATTACGATGTTGTGGTTTGGGAAGAGAATTGTTATGATTTTGTTAAGAATGTATTACTTAAATTGATAAAAAATATATTTATAAGATTATTTTTTCGGTTTGGAGAACAGGTTGAAAGGGGAATAGAATTGTTATGATTTTGTTATTAAGAATGTATCACTTAAATTGATAAAAAATTCGTAGACAGGATTGATAAGACAAATTAAGAATTAAATTATATGTTATTTCTTTTCTTTCCTTTTTTTTCGGTTAATTTTATTCGTGATAATGAAATTGTTTTCGTAAAAATTGTAGTCGCGATTTAAAAAATCAACGAATGAAATATATTTTTCGTGCCGATCGCGATCTATACTTACTGGGGAGACGAAAACAGGAATGAAAAAAAGAAAGAACATATTTCATTGATAAAAAAAAAGAAAAAGAAATGAGATGATGATGATGAAAACATGCGAGAAAAGTTAAAGAAGGATTATCATCGTGCGAGTTGTGCTTGTAGCAATTTGACGAAGCATGATGGATTTACACGCGGACCAGTTGTTCAAAGTTTATACAAGCGTTGAATAAATTATCATATCATATTGTTTCGAGAGCGTTAATATTCTATTGGGTGTGCCAATGAAATAACTTTGTAACAATGATCATCCTTAGATTGTTTTTTTAGATTCGTCAAGAAACAATAAACAATTTTCGAAAAATCGAACGAGAAGACGACAAATACAAAACAAAATACATTCTATTATTCATTGGAATTTATTATTATTAGGGAGTATACAATCAAACTTTGGATTACTTGATTGATTTCATAATAAAAACCGAAATCTTGCAATACAAATAGTATAATACTACAAAAGTATTCGTATTAGTACATAAATTACAAATTAACACTCGTTTCTTTTTTTTTACACACTTATATTAATATTTTATATTATATTTAGATATGAATATAAATAAATTCATTGTAATTATACATTTCTTATGATAACATTTTCTTTGATATACCAAAAAAGTGTGTTATAGATTACTAACACATTTATACAAATGGAATTATATGTTCGCGAACTACGAAATTCAATTGTATTTAAAATGTTATCAGAATCATTTCAAATTCGTATTCATTCTCAGCAAACTAGTTATTACCTATCGAAAGATAGTAAAATCGATTCGTTGGGTTAGTCGAGGTACGAGGAAATCGTATAATGGCCGTTCAATTTGTTCGACTCCGCCTTTATTCGACGTTATCTCATCGTTTGAAACTTTGAACTTTCAAATCTTCTTGGGCGTAAGGTTTTCGAACGATCACACACACACACACACACACACAGTAAAAGAGGGAGGAAATTTTTTCTTTTTTCATGGGAAATCTTTGAAAGGAAAATACAAAAAGAAAATAATAAAGAAAGGTGGAGGGAGGAAAGGGGGGAGGAGGGGAGGAAAAATGGTCATCATCATCGTTCGATACGGGTACTCGAATATAGGAGATACTCTTATGGGTAAAGTATAGAAGTGGGGGGCTCGAGGGGTTGGTTATAGGGACGCATGCGTGAACTGTGTAAAAGGAGACATCTGCCACGTGCGCGGGCGTTGCAGGCGGCGCGTATGCGTATCGTATCCCCATGCGTTAGACGAAATCTCTTATGGGGGAAGAAGATGATCGTATTGGAAAGCATGGCCGCATCCGCCATGCGTACGCGCAGACGCCCCGAACTAACTTTTTCCTATCTTTCTTTCATTCTTTCTTTCATTCTTTTTCTCTTTCTCTTTTTTTTCTTTTTTTTTTTTTCTTTTTTTTCCACTCGAAAATTAATCGTTTTAAAAGATCGAAGTTCCTCGCCGGATTCTACTTTCATCGGAACAATTTATTTTAATATGATCGGCAAGATCGTTAAAGTTCAAATACATTGGTTTAAAATAAGAAAGAAAGTAAAAAAAAGGGGTGGGGGAAAAAGTAAGCATACAAAATTTTTCTATATTCGATGTAATAAAAAACAAAAAAAAAAAGTTGCAATGTGGGGGATAATAATGCACCTCGATCGAACGTTGAACTTTTTCCACGTTAACGTTCCTACTTTTAATTTCCGCTTCGATTCGTTACGAACTGGTACCACCACCTCGTACTCTCGAGGAAAGAAAAAAAGAAAAGAAAAGTTAATAATAATAATAATGATAATAATAAAAAATAATAATATCCAACTGTGTGCGGGGCAATGCGTGGCAACGGCCGTGACTAATTTCGTTCGACGTTGCTTTCGAAATTGTTAAACGGAGAAAGAGAGAGGAACCGGGCCGCGAAAAACTGAAATTCATGGTGTTCCTTCTCCCTGAAGTAAAGCACCAAATTCCATATGCTGTTATACTTTCCCAATGGAGCTAGGAAATCCATTTGTTTCAAATATTTCTTATTGGTCATCGTAAATTAAGAAAGAAAAAGAGAGAGAGAATATATTCCAAAGGGGTAATACTTAATCGTATCATTAAATTTGTGCTTGTTAGATACGTCAAAGGGTGGGCGTGGGTGGTTAGTATGGTCCAGTGTTTTCTGATTTCACGATGGCCGGTCAAACGAGAGAGAGAGTGATGGAACTTTTCTCTTTGGTTCGTTGTTAGGAAGAAACCAAGAGAGAGAAAGAGAGAGAGAGAGAGAGAGAGAGAGTACTGGAATCAATATTTGGAGCCGTACGTGTTCCGCCATGTTAGTACGACTATACCAAGCAGAAATCCCCATGGGGGTTGCGCGAGTTGCTGGCAGGGTCGGGGGCAGCTGCCCCTGGCGTGGTATGCCGTGCCGTGTACGGGCTCGCAGGGATACTCAGGGCCATGACTTGCCATATCCACCACCATCACCATCACCACCACCACCACCCTCTGTATAACACGAGCACGCACCATTACTCATATCGTGGCTCGTTGCACGCCACGGATTCGTCCTGAATCCAGGAGGGCACTCTTCCCCGAGTAAAGGGCTACTACGATTAAAATAGACGGCTACGGGTTGCTGGTCAATTCGGTTTTTTTCTTTTTTTCTTCTTTTTTCCTTCGAAAATAACGATAATAACTCAAACGTTGCTTGCGTAATACAAAATTCGTTTTTCTTTTCTTTTCTTTTCTTTTCTTTTCTTTTCTTTTTCTATATCTTGAAATTATTCGATAAGAAGTAATAACTATGTACAACAATTCGTTATCATTTTACAACAAGTGTATACTGCAATACGATTCGTTCCAAGGCCCTTCTTCGTTTAATGTTAAAATAATAAAATATCGAACTGGTTTTCTTTTTCTCTATTTTTATGCACTAGTATATTCCCTAGGGATATATTCTATTAGTTTTATTTTCTTGAATCCTTCATTCTTTTATTCCGTTGACACTTTTTTTTTTGGTTTGTTACATTAGCGTAATTCATGCAACAACGGTGACGTGAACGTCTATGAAAAAGAAACAATTCTTTTTCCAAGAAGAAGTAAGAAATTTTTCGATCGAGATTAGGAATATGATGGGGCAACGCAACTATAGCTAGCTAGCTAGCTAGCTTGCTTGGTTGGTTGAGCTAGTCGCGAACATAATTAATCACGAGAAGCAATAACTCATAGGCAGAAGGAACGTTTCGACCAATCGATCTGAATTCCAACGGTGATGGTAACACGTTTAATTAATCATCTTTAGAAGAGAGATTGTATGTGGACGAGTAAGAAGAAGTAGTCATGGGTTTACTAATACGTCCTACGAGAGGAATAATTTAATTAGGCAAAAGTAAGGCCCGCCTAAAAGGAGAACTTACTACACGCGAGGTTGACTTAAAAAAAGAAAAAAGAAAAAGTTTAGTCTCCCATCTACAAAAGATTTCGAATTCATCTCTGAATGAATATCAAAAGACTCGAGGTCTTCTTCTTCTTCTTCTTCTACTTCTTCTACTTCTTCTTTTTAATATTTCTCTATCGTCGGGATTAGAACATTACCATAAAACTCGTATTAGGGTTGAAGATATAACGATGACAAGGTGAACGATGACAGTTGGCAAGTAACGATGAAAAGTTGAAATAAGTGGCACGTCTTTCTGCTGTTCGGGTGCCTTTTTAACTTTTCGAATTTCTTACAACAATGGAGGAGTGTTCCTGAACGAACCCGACGAAGGGTTGGTTGGTTGGTTGTTACCTGACTCTCTCGTAGACACCTATCACAATTTTCTTTCAAAACATTTTCTTAAATTCGTCATCACGATCATCCTGACCATTCGCGAAAATAATTAAAGATTTCATTTTAATTTGTACGCGAATTTATTTCTGCTTTCATTCGAAACTATTTTATAATATTCCTTTTGTCACTAATCATTCTAACAATTCATAATAAAATAATATACAAAAATTCGTTCGAATGTTGCCCATTGAGCAAATCATCAATCCGAATATTGAAAAATTCAATCTGTCTACGCATAAAAATACGTTGACGCATGCATACTTTCTTTTTTTTTACAATCTTATCTACAAAAATACAAATTCGAGTACTCAAGAATAATGTTGTAAAGCCAAACATTAAATAAACAACGGACGAAGTTGAGGACACCTAAGTTTAGGCTCCTTCGGCAGAGATCGTGTTGATTTAGGATAGATATGTATCAGAACGCGTTCCTTGAGGTCAACCTGTCACTTCAAGTACCATTAGCCCTTTCTAGACACCCTCTCCAGACACAACCTTCAACCTATCATTATTGCATCCAATCATTCCTTTTTTCTTCGACCTACTCCTTCCACGAAACACCTTCCTGAGAAACTTTTTCCCTCTTCCCTCCTCCCCCTGACCCACCCCCCCTCTCTCTCTCTTTTTCTCTCTTGCTTGCTTTCTTTCTTTCTTTCATTCGAGCACCTCTTCGCGGACTTTGTTTTTCGTTACGAAGCAAATTCCTTTCTAGTCGATTAATATTTAACAATACACACTTATACGCACACACACACACATGTAAAAAAGAGTTGTTGGTCGTTTTTGCATTCGAAAAGATACCAGAAAAGAATCGCGAACGCGGGTTTAAACTTTGTGTGAAATCTGCCGATCACAGCACTTGCTGAATGCATCTTTTTAAAGAGAGAGAGAGTAGAAAATTTATTCGGCAAGCAGAAAATTTATTCATTTTCCGTACTATTACGATTCACTTATGATCACTTTAAAAAATAACGATAGGATATTATAAATGAATTGATTTGAAATCTGATCTGTCATCTGAAAAGGGTTCGCATTGTTTCTTTCTTTCTCTCTCTTTTACTGTCTACATCCAGTTTTAGTCGAATTCATGCATCATGACAACTTGCAACACCTACTTCCGAGGTCATGATCTATAACAACGTTCCTTTCGAATCTGGGTCACAAAAATGTAGGCTAAAAATTCAGTATCAGTAGGTCATGATTGTGTCCACTTTGATCGGTCAGACAAGATTTTTCCTTTTTTTAAGTTAATCTCTTAAAACTTTGTTCATACATTCTGTGTGAGAAAATAAATGAAAATAGTATAATTCATTTATTCGCACTGGGAACTGTTTTTATATCACAATATATATATTTTTTGTTTGTTTCATTTCATTCACTTCAGGGTTCAACAACATTGTATTATCTACGAATGGAATCTTAACGTGTTAGTCGAAAGAATCACACAGCATTAACTTAACTAAAGTTTCCCCTCATTATTTTTGCCGAGTTTTTTGAGAAACAGGGAGATAAAAAGAAAAGAAAGAGATCAAGATCGTAGAATCTCGTAAAGAACACGTCGTAAGAGCACCATCAGTATAAATACCAGCACCAACAGAAGTAAGCAACCAGCAACCAACAGTTACTTGGGTACATCGTTTCGTACCAACGTTGAGATCATATCAGCACTAGGAAGAAACCTTAAGAAGAAGTTCTTCTAGTTGCAGTTAACGCGTACTTGCCTTTCGACCTCGCCCTTTTTCTTCTTCTTCTTCTTCTTCTTATATTTTTCACATCCCATAAATTCCGAACTTTATTGTTTGATACACGAATATTTAAACGATAAATCGCGTTAATAAAATGATCACTTTTCACAATAATTAAAAAAGATATTGTATAAGATAATTATTTGTATATTATGTGATGAATTTTTTTCTTAAAAACAAGAATAAATGAAAGTAGAAAGGAAGGAACCCAAGACTGACGATTCGGTTCGATTTCCAGACCGAAAGAGACTAACGGGGAAGGCCTAACTTGCTTCGAACTAACTTTTCGGTAGTCGAAATGTAAAAAATGCACCTTCTAAGCATGACTTGACTACTGGTTGTTGCTTCCTCTCCGTCATGGACGGACGACGCGTGCCCATCGAAAAGTGCAACCTAAACACACGAAAGACCGAAGCGTCATACTATGAGGTGGCAACAATGCTCATTGACGGCACCGTCCACGAGATCGTGAATGACTCGTAACAACCTCGTACGAGGTGTGAGCTGGTTTTCTGACCCCGTTTTTATTACACTTAACCGATACCTTTATACTCTCTTCTTTATATTATTCACAACACATTTATTTATTTCTCATCGTCAATACCTTAATCTTAAAACAAACAAACAAAAATGTGTAAAAGCTGATTAAAATCGTACTTTTAAAAGGAACAAAATAATGACTTAATCTTAAAACAAACAAACAAACAAAAATATGTAGCAGCTAATTAAAATCGTGCTTTTAAAAGGAACAAAATAATGACTTAATCTTAAAACAAACAAACAAACAAAAATRTGTAGCAGCTRATTAAAATCGTRCTTTTAAAAGGAACAAAATACTAATGACACGATTATTATTTTTCAAATGAAATTCATCAGTACGGTTTCACGGTCAACGATGCATACCAATTACAGACGAACTACGAAACAAATTTTCTATACGATGCATATTTTGAACAAATCCGCTTATGTTAGAAAGCTGTGACATCGGTCACGGGCATTGCCCGTACGATGACCGACCGTTTTTCAATGTCTATTACTACTTTTAATTGTGTTACACACACACACACACAGTCGCATTTACACGATAACTCAGGATACTTATTCGATACTTTAGATACTTATATTTTATTCTTATTTTCTTACCGTCGGGGTTGTATTAACTGGAAAATATATACGTAAGATTTGTTTCTTTCTTTTTCTATCTCGTGATGATGTTTTCTATCGCGATGATAAATGATCGTCTATTGACCTATTCGAAAAGAAAATGAAATAAAATAGAGAAATAATTTTAATTGTAGATATATTAGTAATCGTTTAAAGATAGGATCATAGTTTATTATGCCAGCAATAATAAAATAAGCCGTATCGTTGTTACCTTGTTCAAAACTTTGAAATTTATCTTAGGATTGATATTAAACGTTATCATCATTTTTCATTCATTCCGTCAGCTGTATTAATTCCTTCCTATATTTTCAAAAATTAATCTCGACATCATTATTATTATTATTATTATTATATTCCTCGTTCGCGAACGAGTTTAACTTGCAAAAGATTTAACAAACCTTTCGTTACTACGTTAAATCTCAACTATATGGGGAAGAAGGAGGACACCATATGCAAAGGAAGAAACAAATTTACGGTTCTCGAAGGAAAGTCTTTGACAATCGCGAATCAGATCTCATCGCGATGATGACAGATTTTTCATTGAAAGAAAGAAAGAAAGATAGATCTGTCATGTGGAAAAAAAATAAACAACAGCATTTTGTATATCATATTTTATATTTTTTTATTCAAATACGCGAGAGGACAAAGACGAGAAAATAAATTTGTCGACGAGTCCCGTTGGTTATTCAAAGTCCCATAATAAAAGTTCTCAGCAAAGGAAATTACGAGAGTAGGGGGATAAAGTTTGGGAAAAAAAAAGTGGGAGGCAGGTAGGCAAGTAAGCAGGGGGGGGGAGAAAATAAAGAAGAAGTAGAACTAGAAGTAGAAGTAGAAGTCAAAGAGCATGATCGTATCGGATGCCAGCGTAGCGAGACCGGACACAATGCTGGAAAAGCACAAGTTCATGCAGCTACTATTATTTATCGCGTATACAGGGTGTCCCAGACTACGTTTTCTGTTCTTCCAGGACGGTTCCAGAAGATCGAGCACGCATTGTTACGTTACACTTTTGTTGGTTCTCGTGTTTCGCTCATAGCAATATTCTATCTCTCTTTCTTTTTCTGTGTTAGTGCGAGAGCTTTATGGAGGAAGGGGGGATACAGTGATTTGCACTTATCGTTAAATAAATCAGTGTTTTCAATACTGTATACGCACTATTCAACAGCTTTGAAAATCTTTCCTCTTCTTCCTCTCTTTTATTCAATATCTTTTTTTTTTGTTTGTTGCGTATTCGTTTCAACATAATTAAGCTTTGGAGAACGGTAAATGTAACAGGAAAAAGAGATAATTGTTCGATAGAATTAAAATTTGATCATGTTGCAGTTATTTTCTTAAGTTTCATGACAATTCAACGCTTGTTAATCCTAAAACTATCCCAGTAGGTAAAGTAAACTTAAATTAAATGAAGATTTGTATCGTTTTTCAGTACTTGAATTTATTTCATCTTCACCATTCTATTTGGCATGAAAAAACAACAAAATTTATATCCTTAAAAGTCTTCAGAACAGTTTTTAGGACTAAAAAAACCTTTGGGGAATATATATAGCCCAGTTTGTAGTTTGAAGATTTACAAAAATAAGTTTGTAGTTTTAGGGTTAACTTTATTCGTCAATTAAATGGTTGTACAGGTATAATAACCTAAATCAAGGGTTTAAGGACTCTCATATTGGTTGTTCTTATTTATATTCATTTGATGTTAGCAAAATTGTACAACATGAGTATCATTGCTACCAGTTATACAATCCAATTCCTAAACGATTCGTTTGAACTGTTAAACAATTAATCCGATCCACGAATCCTTGAAAAGATATATCCAAATCGTAGCGACGACGTAAGAATAAAAGGTATCAAAGTAAAAGTAAAATCATTCGACAGGATTTAGATGGTATCTAAAAACGGCAGTGGTTTTACAACCTTTATCTTCCGGTTAGAATGATTCTTGTCCGTCTTAGTTATAATAATCGCTAGTCACTGTTGATACCCGGTTGTACAACCGTGTGTGTATGTTTATATTGAACATATGAAAAACAATATCACGTTGGTAATCGAATAATCAAAGTTTAATAGTAAATAGCCTGATTATATTAGATCATATTCATTCATCAAATTTCAACATACATACACTAAACTACACTACACTACACTTGACCTGGTTGCATTGACGAGAAGACATCAAGTATTTAACATAAGTATCATTGAAACATCAGAAATAAAAACATTTATAATAAATTTAAATTGCATTACTTCTACTTCTACTTAATCGAGTAGAATATAAATCAATCCGTCATATTATATCAGTACCTGTAAATATAAATCAAATGGAAAATTCAAGTGTTCAAGAAATAGAAAAAAATGATTGTTGATATTTAGAAAGTATAGAAGATTTGTAGTAATCCTAGGGTTGTATTAAAGGGAAAAAAAGGGGAAAGATGATAACTCGGGGTAATGGTGAGGCAAGATGCACCCCTGACCGAGGTCGTGGGGCGCTTTACTATGCCATACTCGAAGAGGAAAGATCCGAAGCCACGGTATACGTTACTCCCTATACTACTCGCAGTGGGGAGCCATAGAATGGCATTATGGGTAGAGGAGACCTTCTCTCTCTCTCTCTCTCTCTCTCCTCCCTTCCTACCTCCTTTCCTCCCTCCCTCCTTTCCTCCCTCTCTTTCCCAGAGTCGATCCTAACCAACTGAACTAACTCCCCACCCCCCGGTGGCCCACCCATTCTCCTGTTGCCCCGCGGCAGCACAGCATTGTCTGGCAGCCATATTGGAATAACAGCCAACCCCGTCGTGATTGGTCCGTTTTTTTTTTTTTTTTTTATTTTCACGGCAGAACCCATGGCTCTCTGCTGCACGATACTACTCTCAACACCACGGGCCCTGTTCGTGATGGTTAGGCAATGCCTCGGTACGCGATAGTCTATCAGTCGACTCCATGCTGTGCCTGCATCGAAATCCTTATATTATTCTTACGATTACGATTGGTCGTTATGATTTTCATATATACGAAAGTAATAATAATTCGATGCTACGCGAATATAAACAATTCGTGATAATAATATTCAATTGTTTTATTAATATATATTATTTATTATTATTATTATTGTCGTTATTTAATAATAAATTGAGTTATTATTCGTTTTATTATTACGATAAGTTTTTATTAAGGTTATTCCTGTTACATTTGTATCGTGAAAGAAGGAGAAGAAGAGAAAAATTGGACTTAATCGAATATGATTATGGGGATACCTTGAACAATCTCTACTTGGACAATTTGAAAGGATTTCAATGTTTCATTTCATAATTGTTCAATATGCGACTAAATATAAAACTGTTGCTAATTGTTAACAATTGTTTTGAAATTGTCGGACTATTCGAGTTGGTGACATTAAATGGATTTTTATTGATCGTTGAAAAGTGACTGACTGTTTTTTCTCTCTCTCTCTCTCTCTCTCTGTCTTGTAATAACTTAGAATGATGAAAATACTTTGAAAAATAAGTGTGTTATGTGTTTTTATTGATAAGAAAAGTCAGTGTTATAAGTCTGTGTGTGTGTCTGTTTTGGGATTATTATTTTCGTCCATCGTTTCTGGATTAAATTGATCAAGGTATATGTTACATATATATATATAAATGTTAAAAATGTATTCGTAAGCAATGCAGTAACACTTGAAAGACAGAGAAATCAAGTATAGTTAGTTAGAAACGCGTTTTACGCTCGGTCAAATGACGATTTATCACGATCACCGAATGAATGTCATTGAAAACTCATCGTTCTTCGATTTGTATTATTATTTTATACGATACTATTAACCCTTTTTACAATATCTCACACATAGAAGATAGATTTCCAATAGAAATAATCATATTGACTGATTATACTTAATTGAACTTAAACATTGATACAAAGAATATAAATTTTCAACATAAAGTAATCATAAAGTAATGTGTGTTAGAATATATATTAATTAATTCTTCCGTTAAAAAAAAGGAAACAAACAACAAATCTAATATATTATCTTTGTTTCGTTTGTTTTCCCCGATTGCAATATCAGGTAGCATGATCTCAAATCTTTCCAATTCTGATGCTCAATAAGTAAGATGTCAAAAGATCAATATCATTTGTTGTTACAATCCCAATAGTCGTCGATTCTTTTGTCATTGCAAGAATATGAAAAAAGTATGAATAGAAAATTTATATGTGAAGTTTGAATAAAAGATATAACACGGATATATCTGTCAAATATAAAAACTTTGTATAAGACGACAATCGTGCTAATGCATTTTAACGGAAGGATCAAAGTCACGTTTGTATTTATCGTTTTACGAATAAATAAGGAAAAAAAAAGAAGTTCAAAGCTTTTAATTCGGATATACCTTTCCTTCCTTCGGGGAATAAGAATGAAAGAAAATGTTCTGCCGAAAAAAATATTGCTCGAATAACAGGGACAATTATTATCCCCGATCTCTAAGGGTAAGAAAAAGAGAAGGAAAGAAAGAAAATATGAGAAAGAAAGAGAGAAAGAGACAGAGAATATCCTAAGCTGAAGAAAACGGTCGTTAAGTGTACCCGCGAAATATGAAAAATGATCTGTCGACATTGCCACCGGTGCCCGTGGAAAAAGAACGAGCTACCGCGAGTTCAAAGAAGCCGTGTAGGGATTTCGAAAAGATTGTACCAATGATCTGCCATTAGATGCGTAGCTAACATCTATGATCATTCTTCTTCCAACCTTTTTTTTTCCTCCCCCCCCCCTTCCGAAACCTTTACACACACAGTTTTTTTTCTTAACCTTTACATACCAGATCGAACAAATTTAATAAAACATTCATCGAACATTAAACCTTTCGATAATACATCTTTGTTTTTTTAGGTCTCTCGCGAAAAATCATTAAAAATGTAAAATTCCAAACTATGTAGAAAAAAAATTCGACGAACGTTGTCCCATTTCTTTTTTATTTTTTTAATTCTTCGATTAATCGGTTTTTGATAAAAGGGGGGAAGAAAACATGTTGGCCATCCAAATAATCGTAATTCCTTCTTTCCTTTTTTTCTTTATTTCTTTCATTTCATTTCTCTTGTAATGTCAATCATTATTGACAGTTTTCAGATCGATTCAATGTGTCAATAGTTTTTCAAAAGATGTTTCTTAAAAAGATTTAGGCGAGTCTTTCCCATGAAAAAAAAATGAACAAGAAAAATTGGGTAGGGTTGGTGATACACACATCGATGGTCCCACAAATTACGAATACCCATTATGGTTGTGATCATACGTTTGAAGCAAATAATAGTTAGCACCACTCGTTAATTTAATAACCATTCGAAAGGTGTTATCTTCTCGTTCTCAAATCAACCAAACCAAACCAAACCAACCAGCCAACCAGCAACATTCTCACGAAAAATTTTTCCTTCCCATTTTTTTTCTTATTCTTTATCATCGTCTTCTATTTTGATCCTTTCTTTCTTAAAGAAGACAAGACTCACACACTAGCAACGACAGGTTGCTCGACCGGAATGCTACACCGAGAAGAATTATTATATTATAAGATTATTATTTCTAATAACAACCCTAACTGTCAATGAACATAAAAATCAAATAAAGAGAGAGAGAGAGACAGATAGAGGAAGGCAAAAAAAATTGGGAAAGAAAAAGAAGAAGAAGAAGGAGGTGAAGGATTTCAAAGCACGTCGGAACATTCCGTTTTCTTATTCGATAGAAAAATATGTATTGAAAAAACAGACTATTCATATTTCATATTCATTTTTTCTCTTATTTAAATATAAAAATTCTAAATACATGTTAGGATTTTTTGATTAATTCTATTTACACAATCAATTTTAATATTGTTCCATATTCTCTTCTCTGGAATCCAAATTTATAAATCGAATCTATTTGTTTGTGTTAACTAGAAACAGGTTAATTAAAATTATTGTGCACCGATTAATGCTGAATTTAATTAAAATTGACCAAAATCCCAACAGTTTTTTAAATGTTTTTTTAAATGTTGCACATGTTATCAATGAACAACTTTGTAACACTTAATCCGTTTGTTACAAACTTGAATATAAGATTAATCAAATCTAAAATTCAACATTTAATATTTTGATTTATACTTAACTTCAAATCTCAATCCCATGGATTTTTATACCAGCTTATTTTCTCTTATTCAAATAAAAATTCTGAATACATGTTAGATTTTTAAGATTGTTTCCATTCACACAATTAATTTCAGTACTTTTCCATATTCTTCCCTGTAATCCAAATTCATAAATATATATATAAAAATATGATTAAATCTACATCAAATGATCACACACACACACACATACACACACATCGTTCGATAATATAAACGCGAAAGAACGCGGAAAGATAAATTTGTTTTCCCTAGGAACACATTCCAGGTCATATTTCGGAGTGTGCGTGAAAATTTAGGTGGGAATAGATAAGGACTCGCGATTGGCCGTTGGGCGGAACGTTTCGAGGGTAGTTCGTAACAGCAGGTGGATCTTCAACACCACCAAACCAACCCTCCCACCCCACCACCCATTGTCCCTCAATTAGTTACTTTTTTTTTCCCCCATGCTGACTACACAGGTTAACCAACTCTCCCTTTCCCTAAAAATTGTTACCTTCCCGAAGCAGAATCCGGTTTTTTTAACCAGTCGGATTGTTCGAGTGGCCTGAGTTTAGAGACGAAACGATTTTAATGTTCCCGCAAGTTTTCATCGTGCCCCCTGGTGTACGTTTTTTCTTTTTCTATTTTTCTTTTTTTTCTAATTAGAGAAAAAGTATCATTCAGTGAATAACGTTGAAAGGGTGTACACGTGTGGTTTTTCTTTTTTTATTGTATTCTTTTTTCTAATTAAAGAAAAAATATTGTTCAGTGAATTTGGACGTTGAAAAAGGAGACACACGTCTTTTCTAAAAACAAAATAGAAGTGATCGATTAAAATATTCTAATGTATAATAACATTATTATTCGATTATTATTGAATATATCGATCGATGCATTTTTAATTATCAAATTGTTATTATTATTATTATTCTTTCTCATTTTATTAGGACTTCGTTCTGTTCTATCTTTTTGTTTTTCTTTTAATTATTATTCCCAAAAACGATTTATTGTTTTTACCGAAGGTAGGGTAAATTATTAGCCTCGTTATTAATTGTTATTAATTTTAATAATAATTTGAATGAATATAAATGCATATTTTGGTTTGTTTGTTTAACAGGAGAATACATTCTCAGTTCGTGCAATCAAAACGTCGGAAACAACAACGAAATCGAAGAGGAAGAGGAGGAAGAACTTCTCAGAGAACAATCATCGTTCGGTTTAAATCATCATCCCTTGGCTGTATTTTCCGATGATTCTTTAGGCCTGACCGAAACATTAGGTCTTGAAAATGATTTCACATCGGAATTATTGAGTGACAGTTTATTAGGAAGCACCGTTGTTGAGGATTTTCTTGGTGGTAACGATCTTGGTTTACCCGACGGATTCAATCTTGAGGAAGCACTTCAACTTGTTGGCCTCGATGAGGTTAAACCAGATAACGAGGTATTTTACAAATATATTTTTCAATATTTTTATTTTATTACATCGGTCCCCCATTTATCATTTCGCATTTTCGCAAAAAAAAACAAAAGAACAGAAAAAAAACAGAACAACGAGATTATCTTTTTTGTTTTCCCCGTTCGCAATTTGACACGTCTTAACGATCGAGAAAATTCGTAATTAAAACACAAAATGAAAGATAAGATAAGATAATAGAAAGAGAGATTATTAATAAAACTTTCTATAAAATTTACATTTTACAAAAGTAAAGAGAAAAAAAAAAAGGGAAGAGGCATGTTGTATGTGGTTTTATTACATATTTTCTTGATCTTTTGAGACTGTAGACACCATTTTGTTTGTTTTCCATTGAACTTAGGGGGAAAACGTGGGATCTCATGATTTCACATCCAGCACCTATACCTACTCCGAGTCTCATAAACTCTATTTAAAAACAAAAAACAAAAAGAGAACCGCGTTGTTTATTTATTTCATATTAATTATTATCCCGCGATTAAATAATAATAATAATAATATAATTTTGTACCCGATGAAAATGAAAATGAAAAAAATAAATTAACGAGCAAGAAAACAAACGTTTGTTTCGATTATATAATGAAGAGTCTCATAAACTTTATTTTAAAAAACAAAAAGAACCGCGTTGTTTATTTATTTCATATTAATTATTATCCCGCGATTAAATAATAATAATATAATTTTTTATCCGATGAAAATGAAAATGAAAAAAATAAATTAACGAGCAAGAAAACAAACAAACAATCAATCAAAACCAAACGTTTGTTCCGATAATATGATGAGACACGGAGGATTGTTCGCTAGGAAACGAAATACGAACTGAAGAGGGAAAAGCAGGAGGAGGAGGAGGAGAAGAAGGAGAAGAAGGAGGTGGTGAAACAAGAAGAGATAAAACAGGAAGAATTGTTGATCGAAGAAAACGAAGACGGGAAACAAAGAGGTGGCGGAACGGGAGGAGGGGGAGTGGGAGGAGACGAGGAAGAAGAGGAAGAGGACATCGAGGACGAGGACGAGGAGGAGGAGAACTTTTACGAGAACTACGAGGAGGACGAGGACGAGGACGAGGAACACGAACACGAACAGGAACACGAGGACGACGAGGAGGAAGAAGAAGAAGAAGAAGTCGTTGTCATTGGTTCTAAGGAATTTACTAACGCTAAAGGTGACGTATTTCCTGTCAACGTCTCTGGTAACGTCGCTGAGGTCGCGAAGTCATCCAGGTGCGAGGATCCTGAAACCGGCGACATGATTCATACACCGCAATTTCATCATCCCCATCATCCCCACCACCATCGCTCCTTCCAGGTAAGCCTTTCTTATTTTTATTATTATTATTATTATTATGTCTACTGATTTTTTTGTTAGTTTAATTTAACGATTAGATTTTAATCAATTTATCATTAGTTATATAACTTTTTAAACAAATTTTCATATTTCTTAACGTTTCAACAAAAATATACAATATTTTGTATACAAGAAAACAAAAGTAAGATGGTGCTTTTCGGTAATAATAATTTCTTAATTAATTGCACTTCCTGGATCACGGTCGTTAGAAGATTAAATATCCTCGAGCTTCTTGAGGAATGATTTTCAATCTAATGGACCCCCCATCTTCCCCCATACCCTGTTTATAGCTACGATTGTAATGATAATCTCAGGTTGTAATTAACCGATGTGAAGGAATTTATATCGTATTAAATGAAAAGCTTTCTTAATAAAATGATAGTTACTACCAGGGGGAGGAGAGGGTGGAGGGGGAGTTGGTATAGTGTTAAAAAAAAAAGGAATGAAATGACGTGGAAAGGGTTTTCCATAGGAAAATCTTTGAAGAATTTCATCATTTTTATTTCTTTTAGTTTCATTTCGTTGTGTTTCCCTTTAACGTTTTGTTTTTCTAAAATCTTTTAATGAGAGGTTTAGGATAGTCGGAATGATATTGCGTTAAAGTGGCAGAGAGAGAGAGAGAACTCGGTGATATACGAAGTAGGAAACAGACGACTAGGGAAGAAAGATAAGAAATAAGCTAGGCGCATAGTAAAGCCTCTTGCATAGGATGCGTGCATAGGATGCGTGCATAGTTAGAGCGGCGTTTACGGTCCATAAACGGGGACACTCTTTATTTACAGCGTCGACCGCGAATGCACCAATGCACTTTTCTCATGGCATCCTTCTCTAATATAAGCCGAACCTACGCGTAACCGACAATTACACGTCGTAACCGCATTTTAATGTAACGAGTTAGTCGTCATCAAGAGGGTGGATGGGGTTTTTTTTTGGTTGGGGAGAGGGTGGTTGTTATGTGTAACATTCGTTTGATTTTTCGAAAACAAATAAAATACAAATATGTATGTATGTATATTAATATTATTATTTATTTATTCTTACTCCACCCCTTTTGGGTTGGAAGGGTTGTTTGTATATTACAGCTACGTAAAATCTTATTGTTTCTTTTGTTGAAATGCACATGAAAGTAATAATATATCTTATATTATAAGAAACAGTCAACAACAGGCATGGCGTGCAGGCAGCATTAGTTCTCGTTCGATCACTAAAGTCAAGCAACGCTGAGCACGATCAGTACTTGGATGGGTGACCGTTTTCGGAACACTGTGTTCTGTTTGACTCTACCTAGTTAGTTAAAAAACCTAGTTGGTCCTAAACCCAGACAAAGGAAAAGGGTTCGAGGGTGAAGCCTAGCAACCAACCTACCCTCGGTAAAAACAATAAAGCAATCCCAAAAATAACAATAAAAGATATAACAGGACGTCCTAATAAAAAGAAGAAGAAGAAGCAGAAAAAACGAGTGTTCCGAACATTCTTTGATCGAGTCTAAAAAAAAGAATAGAAACAAAAAACAGAAAAGAATCTAGATATGTATCTATAGTGGGAAGAAATATCTGTATTTAGATCGTTAATTTTGTGTGTAGGGGTGAACTTTTATACCTAACGCGCTAATAGGATTTCTTTGAACGCCGACACCTTTTCCTCCTCCTTTATCGGGTCCGGTCTTCATCTTATTACAAGCACAAAGTGCTTTTGCGTGGATTTTAAGAGTGGCCAGCCACCAACCAGCCAGTTTAGTCCATTAAGAACACACGACTAGTAGTAGGTAGAGGTAGTTTCGTGTTCCGCGTTCTTTTAGTGCGTAAAACGTATAACTATATAGATGGAAAACGGAAAATCGTGAGTTCCAACTCGTTACGAGGATAGAGTAAGTTAGTGAATTGTTAAAAATTTGTTGTCTGGGTTTTATCTTAGCTGGAAGTTGGCTTCTTCCTATCGAGTATGCCGATCCTACACGTCTCCCTAACATCGACGTATATATTATACTATACGTTAATGGTATTTAACAGGACAACGATCCTGAGCCATCATTACCGGTTGCAGTTGCAGTTGCAATTGCAGTTGCAGTTAGCATGTACTCAGTGGGTTGGTTGGTGCATACTCTCTTTCCTATCTTTTTTCTATCTTCTTCTTACGTTTCATTAGGTTATTGTCATACTCTTGATTACGCAACTTATTTTTATGGGATTCACAAAGATCATGATTATTACTTATTATTCGGTTTGCCTAACGTTCCAACCGAGATATCGTGAGATTCGATGACTCGTCGCCAAAGTAACAACTCCTCCTCCTCCTTTTCCTTCTTCTTCTTCTTCTTATTATTATTATTATTATTATTATTATTTCTCTACCTTTTCTAGTTGATTCAGCATCTTTAAATGCGTGTTTTACTAAACACGCGATTTTGCGGTATCGACTCGGCGTATCATCTTGCTCTTAACCCAGTCGGATTTCTTCTTCTTCTTTTTCTTTTTCTTCTTCTCGAGAGAAAGAGAAAGAATTTTTGTTCAATTTCTAATCGTAGTGTCGCCGATTAAACTCCTTGTTAAACATCGAACGGTAAACGAACCGGTGAAAACCTAATACCGATTTTACCCTTTCCTATGTCTCTTCATAGTATATTTAGTAATTAAGATTAAATCAGGAATAAAATGTCTTATCGGAACGCGCGGCATAATATTTAAGTTAACGGCTGTTATTAGTAATAATCATTTATTTATATTCTTTCGTTTCGCATAAGATAATTTTTTCTTGTCCCTTTAATAACCACAGACGTTGGAAAGAAATGACTACTCAACAGATATTTCCGACACGTTAAAACAATGAAATGCATCGTCGTTACGCTTTCACCATAGAATCAGCTCTACGAATTCCTATTAAATTTATGCTCGGTCTATTCATTTGTATGAACTCGTGCACAGTTTACTAAAAACAAATCAAAAGATACAAATGTTATCTGTAAAAGTGGAATTCGATATATAATTTTAAACAAATGTTACTCCGACAAAGTAAAATACTCGTTCGAGTATTTATTTTTTTATATTCTCAACGAAGATAAAAACTTGATAAAAGAGGTCGATAACAAATTCTAAAATCATTCATTAATTAATAGGGGGACATATTTGTTGTATCTCTTTTACATTAATCTGAAATTTAGGAATTTTTATGCTAACAGTGGGTTGCGTGTTTAGTTAAAATTTTTGTAGGAATAGGAATAAAATGAGAATGAAGAAGTAGAAGAAGTAGAAGAAGAAGAAAACGATGATGATCGTGACAATGACCTACCGAGATAGCTCACACTCTTGTGACGTAACTTCGCATACGTGTGCGACGAGGACGACAACGACAACTACGAGGAGGAGGAGGAGGAGGAGGAGGAGATTCGCATGCACGTGGAGAGAAAATATAAAAGGTTTTAAAACGGGCGCCGATTGGAGAGAGATATTTCTCTTCCTCTCTCTCTCTCTCTCTCTCAGTATCCCCTACCATAATCTTCCTCAACGTCGAGAGGTACGATCGCGAACTTGCGCGTTCCCGGCAAGTCTCATCTAACACACACTCACGAACGGACCACGCGTGCTTACGAACTGTTCTTACTTAGTCGGCCATATTTTTTTCTTTCTTTCTTTTATATTTCTATCGTAGAAAATAATCAGAAGGGAGCAAAAAAATTAAGTAACCCCCTTGGCCACCCCCAACACCACCACCACCACAATTCCCATTTCCAAAAGACCTTTTTTTATTCAAAACCATTCCGTGATATTTTTTATTATATATTTTCGCTTGTGTCATTTATTTATTCGTTCACGTGGTTAAACAGTGCCGTGAATATATTTGTAGAATTATTTTTTCGGAAAAGGGGATAAGGTGTTTTTGTAATTCTACTTCTTTTTTGTCGGATAATTTGTCAAATCTTCGCGACCAATAATTCTTGGATCATCGTCGTCGTCGTCATCGTCATCTGTAACCCTCGAAAGGACCTTGGGATTACGTGAACGTCGTTGAAGATCGTCAGCGTGCGATCAACTCGAGATGTAAGTGGCAAAGTGTAAGGTCTACACCTTGCGCAATGTGATCGGTCTCTCTCGAAATCTTACGCTTACTGTTTTCTTCTCGAGTCAACACTTCCTTCTACAATTTTGGGAAAACACTTCGAACGATAGTTAACCCAAAAAATTGTGTCCCTACTTTATTCAACGATTTCATATTTCGGTTTTCTGTCCCATTACATTCGCACGCGTACTATTTCTACTTTTTTCGGCCGTTTTGAATCGGACCAGGAGAAGGAAGTATTGTTTGTTTGTTATCTCATGTTATAAACCGAAAAAAGAAATCACTTTCTGGATCACATCGGAAAAACAATAAACGTGCTACACCACACCACACATGAACGGAGTGCAGCAGCAAATCTTTGTTAAATCAGAAAACTTCGTCGAATGGCAGCAGGATTGTTCAACAAATTCGGAATGTCGGAGTCTGGTTTTCGACGAATGCCTTTTACAGGTACACTTTATCAGGACCTTTTATTTATTTTGGCATTTTTCTAAACGATCAAACAAATATACAAAATTTCGTATTACACTTCATTAAAATAAATCAAATATAATCAAAAATAATCATAAAATCCAGTAAATATAAAACCGAAATATTAAATAAGAAATTAAATAATATTTCAATAAGTAATTGATATAGAATTGAAAATAAATGATTGAGATTAGAAGAAATATCACAAATGGACACCCTACTGAAATTCGCTTTCATAATACGAGATCATGCACACAGCATAGAACACGTTCTCGCGACCTTGCTACTCTCTCTATCTCTCTCTCTCTCTCTCTCTCTCCCTATCTATATCTATCTGTCTCCTTATTTCTTCTTCTTATTCCGAGTGCGAGAGCAACACATACTAACCCAAGAACCGTCATTACTACAACCGTGGGGCACTTTAATACTTTGCTGCTGGTTACTTGCTTGCTAGCTAGCTAGCTAGCTAGCTAGCTGAGTACTTGGTGCAGGACTCTCAACACACGTAATGAGCAAGCTAAATTAATATATTTCTACTATGTTAGCCGTAGAAAAGCTTTTGCCTAAGACGTCGTAGGATAATATGTCGTGCGTATTGTAGCAACGAGATAGAGATAGGAAATATATGAAAATAAAGATATATGAAGAAAGAAAAAGAGAGAGAGAGATGAAAATAATAAGAACGACGACTAGAAAAGTTATGCAAGAGAACACGATGTCGCCAGTCGCAAACCATATCATTTTTGGAACTCTTCTCTCACGCGACTGTCGTATTAACACTGACCTCAGTCACCTGTAATTGCTACGTGTGTTACCCGTATATACGCCAGAGATATACGAAGACAACGCGTACGTAATACGGCCTATTATACTCTCCGAGCATATGGCTCTTACGTATCGTTAGATCATTTTTTTATACTTTTTTTTCTTTGTTGTTTCCTTATTCTTTTCCTTACATATATATTATAACTTGAGTATATATAGAGTGGGTCACTAAAGTATTCGTATTTCTGTTCAATCTCATGCAAATGATTTTTATATTTATCGTATAGTATGTTTTAATTTTTAAATGTTTCATGTAATGGATGAAATATTTAAAATATATAATTTATTATTATATTTGTAATAGAAAGAAATAGTGTTAGATAATTTAATCGATATGAATTTGTTTTTAAGATTATTCTCTCAAGAGTTTTACCATTTTATATTGGAGAATTATTTAAATATTATCGAAAATTTATTTGCATTTATATGTAAGATGTAATAAACATACTGTTATTTATTTTAGTAAATTGTATTTGTTGGGTTGAGATTTATACTTTGGATTTGATAACACTTTTAAAACAATTAGGCACTTCTCTTGTAATAAAATGTTGTAATCAAATTTATATAAATTTTTAAAAGTTGAATAATCCTTTAATATGTTTCTGTGTATAAAAATATTGAAATATTGTATTCTAAGAAATTTATTAATTGTTTTAAATTAACAGTAAGAGGAGGGAGTACGAATACTTTTCTGAAATTCATTGTATATTTCTCTTTTTCTTATTTCTTTTGTTCTTTATTTATTTTAAAATAACTACATATAGAATAAATCGCTAAAAGCTATAGTAGTTTACTATTGATCTGAATAGATATGATCAGATCTTTTGTAGAATAGTTCTCAAACTATTTCAACAGGTACTCCGTTAGATTTGAAGTTAGAAACACCCCCATGTTAGAAAGCTTAAAAACCTGTCTAGTAGAATTCTAGTTTTTCTTTACAAAGAAAAAGACCTCCCAGAAATTGGCATTATATTTAAACCTTTTTCAATCGGTTTAGATTATCCTTTTACAAAAATACCTATTTTATTGACAGCTCTTTAAAGTTCTCACATCCAATTTGTCATATTTTTCTTTGTCAATATTTTTAGGTCTATGTGAAATTTGAAATTTTCACTGGAACCAATAAGCGTACGTCTTTATTTTTCGTAATTTTCTAGATGAAAGATTCGTGATTGACACACATACCTAAATAATTATAATACTTAACGTTTAAACATTCATATACTGGATGAAACATTTCAAACAGAACATTTCAATAACTCGATTATTATTTGTAATAGAGGGGGACGATAATTTCTTGCTTTCTAGAATGGTATAATTCTATAATAATTACATTTTTGTATAAACGAAAGCGTAAAGAGAACATGAAGATGAAACTAAACGATATGAATATGAATTATTTTTTTGTTCTTTTTTTTTTTTCAATGAAATTATATATTTTTCTACAACGAATATTCTATGATTCAAGATTATATAAAATCTTAAAAGATCACAACCTCGATGGACAAAAAAAATTTGATTTATAATTGAATATATATTTATATTATTAATAGGATAATATATTACCATCGAATTTATTTAAATTAAATAAAAGATATATATATGTTACTTTTTCTATCATTTAATAAAAAATTATTATTTAAATGTCCTATTCGACGTGTTTCACCCGGTATATATTCTCAATGATATTTTAATACCATAAGACAACTCTTTCGAAGAGGTAGTTAATTAGGGAAATTTTCTCGTTGGTCAGATGTTAGAATTTATGTTCTCGGTCTAATCGAATCTTCATGCGATGTATAACAATTATATAATAATCATTATGTAATTGATAAAGTAGCGAAGAAAAGTCTATTCCCAGCACGAGAAATAATATGACGAATAACGCGTTACGAGAGAATACAACAACAACAACAACGACAACGACAACGAAGACAAGATGAAGAAGTCTTCTTAAGCAAGAAAAGAAACATATTTGCGAAATAAACGGCCTTGCACCTTGATGTCAAGCCGAAGATGAAAGCAAAGGAAATGATGGCTATGGCTCATACAAGTAACACGCGTGCAATCTTTCATTTCGGTCTTCTTGGTACACTTAGAACGAATATCACCACCACCACCACAACTGGAGCCATAATTCTCGAGCATGAAATTGTTCTCACGATATTAAAAAAACTAGACTTTGTTCTCGTCGACACACAATTTTGTCGATTGTTAATATATTAATCAATCAAATATATTATATTGTATATATTAAGTGCATTATTACCTTTATACAAATGTGCAACATTTGGAAGGGCATATAAAAAATATTTAATAAAAGTAATTTTATAGAGGACAATGTTTTATTTCAATGGTGGATTTCGAAGAAATGTCATTTTTCTGAATAGTTCACGTCAATACTTTTTATACTTATAGCAAGCGGATTTTAATAATTTTTATATTAAATTAAAGTACATTCTTTT
>NW_014569913.1:35194-49279 GCF_001313835.1 Polistes canadensis
TTGCAATTTCTTTGAAAAGTTTCGGTAAATATTGAAACGTAAACGTTAACAGCAATGTTTAACAATAAAAAAAAAACTTATGAACAGTAAGGAAAACAATATTTTAAACCTTGTCTTTCGAACGAAGAAATCTAAAAGCACTGTACCGACCTTTAGCCACTCTATAATATGATGGTTAATGGTATCTATCCTTCGCATATTCTATCTCCTATACGGACAATTCAAAGATTTGCTATACCTGTGGGACGGTAGCGCGTTTTATTTACCATAGTACTTGGATATTTGCTTAGAACCTTCAGTTTCGTAGCAGGGCCCTCGAAATATTCTTCAACTTCTTATAATATTTACGGACAACATTTGAGTTAGGGGATTGGAGTGAAGAGAAAAATCGGATGAATGAAATAAGAAAACAAAAAAGAGAACAAAGAGAGAGAAAGAGAGAGAGAGAGACTCTTATAACGAAGAATAAGAAGAAGAGAAATGGATAAGGGTTAAAGAAATAGAAATACGAAGAGTACGTGAGAGAGTAAAAGAGCTTTAGAGTCCTGGGACAAAATTAATAAGAGAAAATGAGATACGTAATATGAAAATAAAAGAGACAGAGAGAGAGAAATAAAAAGAAAGAAATAAATAAATAAAGAAAAAAAAAGAAAAGAGGAAGTGGAAGAAGGAAGAGAAGAGAAGAGGGCTCGGACATTAGGATGCACTTGTAGTAACGATACTCGGTGGTCGTCTTGGTTTGAGCTCGTCTCTGAAGTAACCCATGTGAGCGTGCATTAATCCGATGACTATCTAAATGAATCATAATTAATATCGTGGCCCATTAGCCATGAGATAGTATATACTATCCATGAGTAATAATGTTCATGAGCTTTCCGAGCCCGTTAGTATATGTATTAAGTGTTCTATATAATATATATGTGGTTGTATCGTTAAGTCGTGCAACATTTAATTGCTTAACGTTTTGTCGATAACTCGAAACTCTTTAGCTCATACCTTAACCCGACACACTTAACTATTATCGATTATTTCTACTGGGAAAACTGACTGACTGACTTTACCTTGGGAAACAATGCTTAACTTATTTTCATTTGTTCGAAATATTTCTAAATTATTCCAATTGGCGCTAGAGTTGTCGATACAAAATATTACTCGCTGAGTATATATTAACGATCATTGGTTGGAAAGAATAACAATTTTTCTTTCTTACCACCCACCCACCCCCTCCCACCATCTTTGTTTGATTCTGTGTTTATTTTTTATTCATTTTTCTTTTCTATTAGTTCGTACGATAAAATAACGAATGAACATACTTTAGTTTTTAGATCCCAAGACTATGAATTCTCTCTCTTTGTCTTTGTCTTTCTCATCTCTGTGTGTCTGTCGAGCAATTTTCACGAAGAGTCGAGAAACGCGACGGGATTCCGAGGCAGCTGCAGGACTTATGCACTGTGAAATGCATAATGCGCGTTTGGTACGCGGGACGTCTAGGATGTGCGAAACGAATTCACCGTCGGTGTATTTTGCTACTGCTGTTGCTATTGCTGTTGCTGTTACTCGAGCTATCATTGAGGTCGCGAGCGAATTAAAAGAAAGAAAACTCGCCGTGTCTCCGCGTTCCCATCTAAACTCTATAGAGAAAATGATGATGGTAATAGATGGTAGTACGTGGTTTTTATATTTAATATATATATATATATGTAATATAAAATATTTAATAAAAAAAAAATAGAAACGCGCGTGCTGTCGTTTATCTCCCAAAGAAAAGAAGAAAAGAAAAGAGAGATGAGTTGAAATGGTGGTGGTGGTGATGGTGGTGGTAAGCATAAAAATATTTGTGCTATTCCTTATGGTATGGAACGCGAAGGGGAATAATGCGACAAGCAGCAGCAACAGCAGCAGTAACAGCACCAGCACCACTGTCTCGCATTTGGTTTCATCAATATTTTCATTCACAACTTTGTGAACGGAAACGAGCTTTGACCGGCAGTCACGTATGAAAACACGGTGGACATAGTGTGTTCTAAGGTGAAAGGTGGACTCGATCGAAGAACACCCATAGTCGTCCTGGTCGTAGTTATCCTTCTCGTTGTCTTCGTCATATTCGTTCTCGTTGTTGTAGATGCCAGGTTAAAGGATGATGGCAGGTGTCAAGACGGTCGATTGATCATCCTCGAAGAAACTCCGATAGGATGTATACTACAAACCCTATGATTGTAACCTAAACACAAAAGTATGATAAACATTTAGGATAAGAAAAATAAACGAAATTAAATAAGGAAAAAAGAGGGGTGGGGAGGGGAACACATTTTTGAAAGTTAACATTTGTCAATGTGAGATTTATCTGTACGAATAATTTGACACGTGGTTGAAATAATATTTGCAAAAATAATTAAATAATAAATAAAAAAAGAAGAAAAATAACACAAAAGTATGATAAACATTTAGGATAACAAAAATAGATGAAATTAAATAAGAAAAGGGGAACACATTTGTCAATGTTAAGCGTTTAACGTGAGATTTATCTGTACGGAATAACTTGACACGCGTTTCAGATATTATTATTTAATAAAATAAATAATAATAATAATAATAAAGAAGAAGAACAAAATTAGAAAGAGTAGAACTCGAGGAAGTAAACTCAGTTGGGTCGGTTCTCTCGACAGTTGTACGCATTTCAAACATCTGCTCATAAGAAGAGAAGAGAAGATATCTTTCCTCGCGGCTTTGCAGATTTTCTCGCTGACGAGATCGCGTACGTCTCTTCTCTACGAAACGATATCGTGCATGTAAGTACACATGACTACTACTACAACTACACAACACGGCAGTATATATTACGCCGCAACATAAATCATAAAAGTACCACCAGTAGCAAACCGAGGAGGTATGCGTTCGATCTTCGTCCCTCAACCAACTAACTTCTCTTTCTCTACCGCAATGATCTTTTTCTTTCCTTCTTTTTTTTATTTATAAATCCAAAGACTGACACCGGTAAGATGCCGTCCCGTATCCGTCGAATCCGTTCGAGTTGTTAAATTATTAAGAGAAAACGTTACGAGATTTATAGAGTTCCTCGATTACTCATAGAACTATGTAATTCTTACGATATTACAAAGATTGACAAGTATAAATTAATAGTCAACTTCTGTTATCATTACAGAGAGAATGATAGAAAGATAGATAGATAGATAGGAAACAACAGTAGCAACAAAAAAAGTCATATAAGTGTGCATTTGTGTAAGATCTCTCATTCATCCTGTTCTAAGTGTTTCTTTTCTTATCTTTTTTCTTTTTTTTTTCATTAAACTCGTATAATAAATATTATTATCCGTATACGAGTATATAATAATATGAAATTAAATGTAAGTGCTGTGGTGCTAAAAAAAACCACACACACACACAGAGAATTTTCTTACAAGCACGGTAAAAGTAATCAAGAAGAAGAATAGATGCATAAATATTATTCGGCACTTCTTTTTTACCTATCTGAAAAATCACATTTATCTAGGATTTATTTAGATAGTTTTGTATAAAATCAGATATAATCAGGTCGCATAGGTAAAAAAAATTATTAGAAATGTATAGGACAAATCGGAATAGTCAGTCGGCATGGAACAAACGTGTCTTCTTCTTCTTCTTCTTTCTCTCGTCCTACATTTCGCGGCTTACACGAAGAAGATACGAGAAACACCAAACGAGAAACGAGAGATTCGCGGCAGATGCGCTGACAAGCGAGAATCGCTTTAAAGGCGTCGCACTCGACAGATTGCACCGACGACGACTGATTGATGCACCCGTACAACAACGATCCAACAACAACCGGTGTGCACCAAGAGAGAGAAGATGCAAGCAAGCAAGCAAGCAAGAAAGCAAAGCATAGCTTCTTCCCTATTCATCTTCTTTTTCTTCTTGTACTTCTTCGCACATTAGCGACAATACCTGAGTGCATTAAGTACCGTCGGCCACGTTCATGGACCCCGAACATGGGCCCAACTACTGACCATTTGTTTCTCTTCTTTTTTCTTTTTTTCAAACCACCAATTCTCAATACCTTCCTCTCATTTAAGGATATCGCATCGTAAAATTAAATCCTGAACTCTTATTTCTTGCTAACAAATTTCTACTTTGTCGGAATATGGATCGGTTCAGATATTTCAGATCAATTAAATCTTCTTACGTTTAACGTGTTTCTATCATTTGTCTAAGATCGTAGATTTTCTAATAGGTGTTATAATCTCGTGATAAAAAAAAATTAATCTAAATATTATAATTAATTATTATTATTTTTATAATATCTTTTATTTCACCCTCGTGACAAAAATCGGGATCATATTTCTTCGTAACGGGTGACGTAAAATCGTGATTGACGTACCACCTCCTCCTCCTCCTCCTCCTGAAGGAGAAAAAAAAGAAAAAGAAAAGAAGGAAAGTGGGGTGAAGAGGAGGGGGGTGTATACTTGGAACACACGTACATTATAAAAAGATGTATGTATATGTACGCATACAATTTAGTATCACTATTAATATCCTTTACCTTAACGTTCCCTTCCATCGTGTGACCAACGCCTACACGATGATCAACCAGCGGGGTTTCTACCGTCGTAGAAATCCATGCGTCTTATCTGCTTGACATTTGACAGGTACGATGGCCTTAGATTCCTTACCAGGCATATAATCGCTGGATGTATCATACGTTCGACAATAATACCATGCCAAACGTGACACGCTTTTCGCTTATGTTAAGAATGAAATTTCACAAAAATCTAACTAACGATGCCTTCGAAAAAGAACTTATATTATACGTGTATATATATAATACATGTTTTTAATTTTTATTTTACTGCGACGAATGTGTGTGTGTGTGTATGTGTAAGATACCAATGAACTATAAAAATTAAAATAAATACCTGTTATAATATATTACAAATGATTATTATTAGTTTTAGTTTTATACGAGTATTAAACTAGAAAGAAAACAAGAAAGCTTAAGCGTCGTTTGTTACTACTTTTTTTTAACCATAATGTTAATGAGACGGCCCCGAAAATTTGCACGTATCGACTACTATTTTCTGCTATCACCGTTTAAATTTTAGATCTATTATTTAACGGAAAATAAACGTTAATTACTGTACGATAAACGTACCAATTAACTATGCTTCTTTTAAACGACTTACTAAAGGAAAGAGTTTCTAGTTTTTTGTATTAGAAGCAACAGTGTGCATATATTGCACGTATATAAATTAACGAACAGAGTATTATTATACTATTATAAATAAATAAATAAATATATATATATATAAGTAAGTAAGTAAGAATTAATAATATATTTTATAAATTCTAATAGTACCATTTGTGTTTTCTCAGGGCCGCATGCCATTCGTGCGTGCAATGAGCATGGAGCAACGGTGGCAGGATTTGGCATCATTATTATCTCTTCCCGGTGCTCCAGATCATTTTGCGCATCCATCGCATCCTGGATACCACCCTGGACATACTATAAGTCATAGTCATTACGAGGCACAACGTAATGTTTTGCTTCACAATGCCACTCTGGCACCACCGGTTGGTGATCTTAACTCGACGGGTCCCTACCATAATGTAGGTGAGTATATATTTAAAAACAAAAAATGATTAACTATTTTAATTTAAAAAAGAGAAATATCAAAACAAAAAAGATAGTTTCTCAATCTATAAATAAGATGATTCGTTTTAAATGATTTCTTTTTATCTGAACTAAACTGTTCATTGTTTTAGGTGGTTCGTCGAATCTTGGATCAGCCGTTGCAACTTCGATGAATCTAACGAACAGTAGCGAGCCAATGGGGGCGGAAAGTAATGCTGCTTATAAATCTGAACCCAGTGACATAATGTATTATCATGCACCAACGTCAGACTCGATAAATCAAACCACTGATGGTTTTCTTTCCTCTCTTCTCAATGACGAAGATTTGCATTTAATGGATATGGCAATGAACGACGGTAAGTAGAACAGATTATGGTGTTTTTTTACAAATATTTTCTTTTCTAACTAATTTTATTGTTATATTATTATTATTATTAATATTAATATTATGATATGATCATCATCGTCATCATCATCATCTACGTTGTACGCACACACCTTTCATATGTATATATATATATTAGGAAGTATAGAATCGAAGGAAAATTTGTTCTTTTTGAACGATAAATTCTTCATCTATTTTATATAACTTTATTATAAAAAAAAACGTATAAAAACTATATAAAGATAACGCAATTTCACTTAAAACAAAACTAACGTTTTTATAATAAGTTTCTTTTTTCTACGCAACAATCGTCTCTTAAATCTAACATTTGTACGATAATTACTATGGTAGTAATAATTATGCATTTCGCAAAATTTTTCTTGGAATGCATATATCTCGTTTTGTTTTTTTTCCATCATTCTATAAAATAATTGACAAAATAGGAAAAAAAATGATAACACGTTCTTACTTATCCCTAAATTCTTAAATCTCTTCAATGTTAAAGAGTCTACCTCCTAATAATACGAATTATGTTATTTAAAGGAACTTAAATGACAGTCGTTCAATTACCATTGAAATAATATTTCTTAATATTAACATAACTTAATATTAACATAAAAAAATAAAACAAAAAGTCATGTGATTTTACGAAAATAAAATTTATAATTTTTAAGGGCTCTCTTAAATAATAGTACGTAGGTGCGCATCCCGTTAAGTTAAATTTTTTTCTGAAAGAACTTACTTTATACAAAACACTTTGGTCAGATCCTTCTTTAAAGTATAACAGTATTGTTTCTTTCTTTTCTACCACGATTCCTCTGGCTCTACAGTGTTATACGCTGATTTATCGTACGGCACTCCGTTATCCTCTTCTCCGAACTGTAATTAATTTGATTATATAATTAATGAAAAAATCGTATAATTGTTATAACTAAAAAGCAATGTACAATGATTTATACTTACATTACGAATATCTTCTGCACCAAATGTGGACATATCAGATGTATAAGATCTATTTTTGTCACTTGCACTCAACAACCAATCGGGTATCGGTTGATCTGCTTGTTTCAAAATTTTGACCAGATCAAAGACCAATGGATTATCAACTTCTGGATCAAAGAAAGATGTTGCCTTTCCACGATTACCCACACGACCAGTACGACCAATTCTGTGAACGTATTCATCGATTCCTTGTGGCAAATCATAATTTATAACGTGAGAAACATTTCGTATGTCTAAACCACGTCCCGCAACTGCTGTACCAACTAATATAGACATTCGGCCACTGCGAAAATCTCGCAAGGCTTCTTCCCTTTCACGTTGCAATCTGTCCCCGTGAATACTCGTTGTAGGAAAATTGTTTTCTGATAAGAAAGCGGCGATAAAGTCGGCTGTTCTTTTCATTTCAACGAAAACCAAAGTACCCTGTTGTCTACCATTTGCAATCTCTTTATCAATAACTTCTTTTAACATTCCTAGTTTTTTATATTTCGTAACTTCATAGAAATTTTGTTCTACATCCGTACACGCGCCACCTACTATACCTACTACTAAGAATAGATAATTACTTAAGAATCGTGAAGCCAATAGTTGTACCTCGTCTGGAAATGTGGCAGAAAACATAAGTGTTTGCCTTTCTCCTACGGGAACCATATTTTCGTTATCAATTATTTTCTCAACATCAGGTAAAAAGCCCATATCTAGCATTCGATCAGCTTCATCCAAAACGAGAAAACGTATGGATGATAGCGTAATACGTTTTCTTTGGATAAAATCTATTAATCTTCCTGGTGTAGCAACTATGATATCACAACCAGCATTTATTCTGTTTCCTTGATGTATAACCGAAGTACCACCATATGCAATGACAGTTTTTAAAATTGTACCAGCTGAGAATTTCAGAACTTGCTCGTAGATTTGTATGGTTAATTCTCGCGTTGGTGATATTATTATAACTTGTGGCGCACAACCTGAATGCACATTTTCTCTGGGTGATTCTAAAAGAGTATTTATAATTGGAACTACAAAGGCTGCAGTTTTTCCTGAACCTGTTTGTGCACAAGCCATCAAATCTCGACCGCTCATTATAATAGGCAATGCATATTTCTGCACAGGTGTCGGTTTTATATATTTTGATTTTCTAATATTACTTAGAACATATGGTCGTAGTCCAGCTTCCTCAAAAGATTCTATATGTGATGGTGCATTCTCTCCGCTTACGCATACCTCAATATCATCATACTTTTCAAAATTAATCCCTTGTTGAACACCATTTTCAAACAAAGATTTCTCATCTGTATCTATATCAGGCGGTATGTAGAATTCTACCTTTGGCTTTTCTTGCCCATCTCCATCTTCATTATTAGAATCATCTCCTCTCTTTCTACCTCGACCACCACCACCACCACTACTACCTCCTCCTCTGTTACGATAACCATTTCTGTCATCTCTTCTATCATTATCCATATTTCTATTATTTCTACCACCTCCTTTTCTTTCTTTGTCATATCTGTTATCATTGTCATTGGTGTCGCTGTTGCCATCATAATCACAAGAATCATCCCTGTTATTATTTCCATAACAGTTCTCTTCTTTATTATTATCATTTCTGTATCCTCCATTAGAACCTTTTCCATATCCACCATTAGATCCTTTTCCATATCTACCACCACCACCACCACCATTTCGATTGTTACCACCTCTGCTGCCACCATCTCTACCATTTCTTACATCATCAAAATTGGAAGTCTTATTACCATTGTCATTATGCATTATAAAGCCACGTCCCCTTCCATAACTTCGACCACCATCAGACTCATACTATTAAAGAATAAGTTTATTAATTAATATATAATACATTGTATGTACATTTATATTACGGTTTTAATATTGGTCTATGATCAAATTTACTAACCGTAGTCATGTTAACAGGTTCTTGATAGTTATTATCATTATCCCAATCATCAATCATTTTTTTATCTAAAAAAATCTGTAATTAAGAAGTAATATAAATATATAAAAATATATTTATTTAATATAGGGTTTATATATATGAGTATACACGTAATTTCAAATTTTAGAATAAGCAATAAGAAAAGAAAATAGAAATATACGAATTTCCTAAATGTGGGATAAATAATATAAAATAAGACTGATTTTTTTTTGTTTAAATATCTAATGTGTACAACCTTGGCAACAAAAATGAAAGAAAAGATTAAGAATCGATTTGCATGACAATATAATAGGAAAAAAAAAATGAAAAAACCCTAAACAATAAAAGGAAAACAAAAACGTCCTTCACTAATACTTATGATTATCAAAATTATTGGAAATAAGTCTCTTGTTAAGTATTTCCATCAGTTAGACTAAGTTTAACATTTATCTTATATAAAAATATATGCTTATCGATCCAAATTAATAAAATGACTTTTGCTTTTTAGATCTGTAATAAATACAAAGATATAAAAGATAGAAGCATGAGATATGATTTTCGCGATGAGATATTGCAGATACAAAAGTTTTCAACGACGCAGTCGCATTGTTCGTCTGTTGCGTCGTTGATGCTCGATCGATCCGCGTTAACACTGAATTTACAAAGTATATTTATGAGTAATAATGAAACCATTTAACGATTATAATGAATTATTCAAATGCATGTTTTAATATCAAAAGAGATAAAGTCCTCGTCGCGCGTATACCGGTAAAGATGGCTGAGAATTCAACATCAAATAATTTCATTGTATAATACTTACATTTCGATATATTCAAATAATAAATGCGATGCCAAGCGAACGATGAAATATTTATTATAATTCGAACAATCTAATCGAATAAAATCGTAGAACTATTCTGGGAAACACTCTCTAGTTGTTGAACACTCACTAATTTGATGCCTCTTACGTTCTAGCAAGGTGAAATGTGCAAACCGCACATCGCTGCGATTCTCGATTAACTTCGAGGTGAACACTCGTTCAACCAATCACCATTCGGTATCCTCACGCGAGATCTTTAGGCGCATGCGCATCACCCGTTGCGCTTGCGCTTGTTTTCACAGTCGCGTAACTACTTGCGCGAAAACCCCCATGCTTATAGAAATTTATTTCTTCTTTTTTTTTTTTTCATTGACAATAATTATTTTGTTATATATTTATATAATAACCTTATTTTTTTTGTTGTAAATATCGATTGAAAACTTGTTGTTCTTTAACAATGATATCTTTTGTTAGTCCCGTTTATTCAAATTTTTAAATAATAAATATAATAGAAGAAGTAATGAACATAAAAGAAAGATATTAGATTTCATGTTGACCATTATTCGACTTTGATATCGCATGAATATTTTTTAATTTTATTTTTAATCTTGCTTTCTTGCTGATATTATAGTTGAGCATATTGTATTTGTTTTTGATTTGAAAATTTATTAAATGAAACTTACTAAAGTTTTTAATCAAATTTCTTTTTTGTTAGGTAATTTTTCAAACAATCGTCTTGTTTAATAACTTGTAATATAATTTTTAGTATAACTTTCTCAACTTGTTTTTTATATTATGCTTAAAGTCTCGTCACACATTCCTAATACGTATCTATAAGTATGTATATTCGAACAATGTTAATTAAAAATAGTTATTGCATAGTTTAATATTATCATTAAAAATTTTCTAAATACTAAGTTGTATATCTCAAAGAGTTATGAGCATTAATAAATGCTTTTTTATATTACAACTTTTGTAACGTAACATTGATAACAATCTGTAAGTGCTAAGTCATTTCATACTTTTATGTGCCACGTAATTTTACGAGTTGTTTTGGTTTTTTTTTTTGTAGTGATATATCGATAGGTTGATAAGGAAGGAAACTATCGAGATATTACAAAATTCTAAATAGAAATTTGCAAACGTAATTGAAAATTTAATGCGCTTTGAAAGCAGATTACATTAAATTAGATAATTCTTGCATTTATTAAAAATAATTCAAGGAAGTACTTGTTTTACCGCAGAAATATATCTTATCTTTGAGGTTTCGTGTGCCATACGCTCGAAAAAAAATGATACTGCATTTATGTATGTATCTCTAACATATAAGAACAAATTATTTAACAATATAAATCAATTATAAAAGAAAAAATTATTTGTAATTTCTAAATCTGTAAACTCTTATAAAGTTTGAAATAATATTTAAAATTTATTCTATGTGATTTTAAAGAAATTCTAGGAAATACAATATGGTTGAAAGGGGATTTGGATAATCTCTGTTTAGATAAAGAGATACGATTGATTTCCAACACCATACCGAACTCTGTTCTTTCTTTGTTACTATCTCTTTGTATTTATAAAACAGAAAGAAAGAAAAAAAGAAATAGAGAAACCTAATAAAAAGGTCCTTTATGGGAATACGTGGTGGGTTAACAGAACTAGACCCTACAAGTAGAATTTTACGACTTCTTGTTTAGTCCTTTAAGGTCTTTCACAAGTATATTACATCACTGTAAAAGTATTTTGGTGCTAAAGAAACGATGAAGAAGAAAAGAAAAACTCTTGAAGAGACAATAAAACAAAACAGAAAAATAATCTCAATTATTGTTAGCCATCATATTATGCGTTATTTCTTTGTCAAATATTAAAACGAAAGTGGGAGTAAAAGTTTTCTTAAAAGAACATGAACAAACAAATGAAGAATAATATTAATAAGTAGTCATGGCGACGTTATGAAAGATAAAGGAAAATAAAAGATGAAAATCGATGAAGTTATAATAAACGTTGTTGAAAGTTAGCAACAGGCTCGGCTTGACTTGACTTAACTTTACTTGACTATCGTTGTCATCATCCATCGTGTCGTCTTGCAACGATTGCAGTTCTCTTATCAGTCGGCTCAACTCGTGTATTAAGAAATTCGTAATGATCCACTCTTCTAACGAACAAGAGAATATGTGTCCGTTTGCACGATCTTTTTCTATCTTGATATGTATGCAAGTAATTGTATATATATATATAATTGGTGATGATACGAATGTGGTTTTAAGTTTGTGTGTTGGTAAGTCGCTGAGCGGATGAATAAAGAAAAGAAAAGAGGAAGAAGAAGAAGAAGAAAAGCTTATGTTAGTTTCTACACGGCCGTAGATAAGAACGATGGATCGGTTTTCACTAAACGTTTTATTTCGAATTTTTCCTGTAACTTAAATCTGTGTGTGTGTATAGGATCTCATTGAAATTTGAAACTTTCTTTGTTTGGGAACGTAAACAACGACGGATGTTACGTAAAACCGATGATCAGGTATTTCTAAGTATAAAAAAAATGAACACATTGCTCAAAAAATGTGTATGTATGTATGTATAAATAGTTCATGCATACGCGAGTAAATTTGAAAGAGTATTGCTACTTTTCTTGAGGAAGGATTGCTTAATCGAAAAAAGGAACATCATAGGTATATTTCAACAGTTTTTAATTTTATTTATTTTATAAAATTGTTCTTCTATCTCTCGAAAACTAATTTTCGAGAAAAGATATTTTTTTTCAATGCATTTGAAGATTTATTTCGAGTGGTAAACATTTTTTTTCTTCCTTTCTTTTTCGGAAATAAGAAAAGGGGATTGTTTTTTATCTTTTCATCGGATATATCAAATAATAAACAGAAAAGTGTTTTCGTTGATATAGAAAAAGTTTATACGAATGCATTAGCACTTGAAATTTATATTTATTTATATGAAATACACATATTTATATTGTTTCGTAATTCATTGAGTATCGTGTGTGTCGCGTTAGGAACACGAAAATCTCGTAAAACAATATAAGTAAATACAAGAAAATAAAAAAAAAAAAGAAACAATGATGATGAAAGCGATGAAAACATACACCACCCGTGTTTGTCTCGTCGATTATTTTGTAACACGAAAACTATTCCCTCGTTTAAATCGGTTATTCAAATTACGCGAACAAAACAAAAAGAAAGAAATTAATTATTTCGCATAGTTATTCATACATGTACTCTTATACATATGGACAATATATAATAGTAATTGTTAATTCTAGATCCCGTCATAAAGAAATTCGATCGACGACTCGCTCATGCGACTCGATTAACGATGCAGTTTAAAACAACAAACAACGGTGAAGGTTGATCGTGAATATTCATAACACGTTTCACAATGATTCAACGATTTTTCTTTTTCATTTAGTATTGCTTTAGGATTTTAACCGGTCAAATCGTTTCTTTCATTTATTCTTCTATATATTTTTTTTTTAACTTATTCCCCTTTGTATCATATATTGTTGTTTTCATATAACAAATCGTAGAAACATTTTTCATAATTTATTTATTTATTCTTTTTTTTTTTTCAATAATTTTTACTTTTAATTTTACTTCATTCAAAAATAACATATACAAAATACAATAAATAAATATCAAATTTATATAATATAAAACAAAAAAATAACAAATTTGTGGTTGGAAAACAATCTTAATAAATATATTTTTCGCGTTAGAGTGTTTGGTTAGTGCACAAGGGGGGACAAGGAGAGAGAGAGAGAAAAAAAAAAGAAAAAGAAAGTTGAAATCATCAGTGAGAGGATTAAGAAAAATAAATGATCACATTTTTTCATCTTATCCCATTTGGTATTATCTTATGGGACTTGATATTTCGAAGGCTTTCAACAATAGCTATGGTAAGCTCTCTGAGTTATCGATGACGTATCGGTCTTTGATTTGTTATATGTAAGTGATAAAAAAAAAAGAAATAAAGAAAGAGAGAGAGAGAATGAGGTAGAAAGATAGGTGGGGGGGGGTTGGTGGGGGAGGAAAAAACATTCAATGAGTCGGATTTAACTTGATATGTATATACGAATGTGGTTGAGTGCATTTTTCATCAGAAAAAAATCGATCGATCATATACACGCGCGCACATACAAACACATACATTCAAAGAGAAACAAGCGAGCACATGTGTGCTAGCATAAATTCAATCAGTATTTCATTTCATTGAATAGGTTCTCTCTTTGCCGAGTAAATTGCATTCAAATTATCAGAGAGAGAGAGAGAGAGAGAGAGAGAGAGAGAGAGAGAGAGAGAGAGAGAGAGAGA
>NW_014569913.1:50097-65386 GCF_001313835.1 Polistes canadensis
TCTTTTTCTCTCTCATTTTCTCATTTTTAAACGAAAGAGAAAGAATTAAGGATCTCGTTTTCACGCATATCTACATATGTTATTCGGTGCACGTGTGTGTGTGTGTGTGTCTTCTTCTTGCATATACGTACACACATTCTATCTATCTATCTATCTCTCTCTCTTTCTCTTTCTTTATATGTTTTCTGTCTCTCTAATTCTTTATTTCGTTCTTGCTTGCACACGTTTGTGCGTTCACGGCGAATATGTGTGTCACAAGGCGGCATGTGAGTCATTCCCTTCTTTTGCCATTGCATCCCGTGTCGGCCGATCGTAATAATAGAACGAAATTGATTCACTCGAAGAGACGAAGACGACGGTAAAACTACGATGGCAAAGACGAAGACGAAGAGACAGAGACGTAGTAGTGTCGTACTACACTCCTCCTCGGTGTCATTTATTCGGTTTTTCATTTTTCTCACATTTATTTTTAAATCATTTCCTCCAATCTAAAATTTCGTTGGATAATGTATCTCGATAAATTAAGATACACGAATAACCCCAGCCACTTTCACCCACAGTGCATGAGAAAATATTTTTAATTAATTTAATTTAGGGGAAGGGGCATTCTCTATGCACATTTGTGAATTTCGTTTTGGAAAAAATTGTATTACTCGTGACAATTTTACTTTGATAAAATTCGATTACGATTATTTTTGATATATTACATTTGTTTTGTTTTATAATTACTCTCTATATAATTGATATTTTGTTGTCGTCGTTAATTTAGATTAGTTTAATAGTTTTTAATGTTTTGCATACAAATAGAAAATTACTCCCCACTTTTTCGTCATTGTTCTTCTTTACTCTCCCTCTCTCACTCTGTTTCTGTTTCTTTTTATCTATCTGTGTTCTCTTTCTTTCTTTCTTTCATACTTTATTTTTCTCTTTTAACGTCATGTGTCAAATGATTGTAGTTATTCGTTAATTCTAAACGCGTTTGTTCAACGTTTAAATACTACTCTAGCATAGAATAAGAAGTTGTCGGCGAGCCAACGAGGAAAACAGATTTATTATTGGAGCCCTGCAGGTTATCGGTGCTGATAATAAACGGAAAAAGAGAAACACACATCGGGAGATCAACGAACAATTTATTCTTCTTCTTCTTCTTCCCATCATTCTCTCCTATACGATTATTCAACGAGTAAGATTTTCGTGCTTCTTTCTTATTTTACTATCTTTAAAAAACAAGAGAGAGAGAGAGAGAGAGAGAGAGAGAGAGAGAAAGAGAATCGTATAAATACGTCATAGTTTATTAGTTATTGACGGAACGTGATGTTTTCGTTAGAAAATATATTTATCTTATTTTATACAACTCAACCAAGAGGAGAACACTACGTGTTCTTTATAACAAACAAAAATGTCTCTGACTACTACTGTCGATTAGTTTCATTAAGTGGGGGTTTCTTTTATTTATTTTTATTTTATTTTTTTTTAATTGTCATATAACAATCCCACGAGTTAGAGTAATTGTTTGTTTCATTTATTCTCGTCACTTTGTATACAAACACTCTGAAGTATTACTTTTCTATTACGAAGGTATCTCTATGTAACTATACGTTGTTTCTTTCTTTCTTTTTCTTTCTTCGTTAGACAGGAAACTGAAAAAAGAAAAAAAGAAGTAGAAAGAGATATTACACAGCGATATCGAACGAAAGTTGATACGATATCTTTCTTCTAATGTGCTTACGTGTTTTTATGAGCTTACTTTTATCGTATTATACACTTTTAATACAACTTTGCGTTTTGATTAACCACCACCCATCCCGTCTCGTGCTTCGATAATCAAAATTTATCAGCAAATTCGATTACGATTATTTTTTTTATATATTATATTTGTTTGTTTTATAATACTCTCTATGCTCATTTGTGAATTTTGTTTTGGGAAAAATTGTATTGCTCGTAGAAATTTTACTTTGATAATATTTTTGGATAATCAAAAATTAAAGATTCAATTATTGCATCGAGAGTTTATACGGTATGTGCACAAGTTTGTTGTACAAGTTTCACGAAGACTTTTTTTTGTTTTTATCTTAATAAATATACCATGCAATTTTTTTACTAGACAAATTTCTTAAATGGAATAAAATACTATAGTATTATCGGATTGTCTACTTTTGTTCTTCGATGATATCACCACAAATAATCCGACTACATACTATTCTCAGATTGAGATAACGAAGAAAGGAGGTCAAAAAAAAATGTTCATGCTAATTGTGTCGAAAAATTGTTTGCGGTGCGTTATAAGGGTAAATATTTCCTTAACTTTATTTATTATTACGTAAATTTCTCTTGCGCATAAATTTTGTCTTTCCTTTTCGTCTAATCGTAATGAATTTTCTTCATTAAAAAAAAAAACGAACAAAAAAAATATAAAATAAATTTGCAAGCACGTTTATATTAGTAAAGATAACAAAAGATACATATATATAGAAGTGTCAGTAAATTGAATCGATACAAGTTTTATATGTGAACGTATTTTATACCTGTACACCTACACATGAATATTAAACTTGAACGATAGCCTTTTTTTCGAATCCAATTACCTCTTATCTGCTTAGCAGAAAAAAACAGAGAGAGAGAAAAAAAATGCACGATATTTTATGCCAGTTGGACAACGCCATTGCTACTTCGTAATTTTCTTCATTAAAACAATTATTATTTAAGCAACGATTGTTTATCCTATCGTTGTTCCAGTTTTGAATCCGAAATATATTGATATTATATCAATACATTGTATAAATTAAAATTTGTGTATATATATAAAATATGAGATAAAAAAAAGAAAGGATTTAATGTCACGAGGAAGTAAAAACACTTAAATTTATATCATGTATTTAAAAATACAGCTTCGCGTTAAAGGTGTAGGTGGTACGAATGGATCATCGATAATGTCGTCACATTACCTCGAAGAAAAATGTTTTAAAGAATACGGGAGGAAAAAAATAATAAAAAAAAAAAAAAAGAGTTATTTCCTCGTTTAACTTCTTCTTTTGCTTACTCGTATATTTTTCTTCTTCTTCCTTTTTTTCTATTTTTTTCTTTACCATGATTTATATATGGATAACGAGGAAGAACGTAGAAAAGTTATTCGCATAGGAATACGATGATTATTCGCATATGAACAAAAATATTTACAATTGAATTATTATTCGATTCTCATTTTTATTATTTATTTATTTATTTCTTCCTTTCCTTTTATTTATTTTCTATCTCTCTCTCTCTCTCTCTTTCTTGTTCTTTAATGTTAAAGACATTTTTTTTATATTGAATGCATCGATAATAAAAATCACCTACAACGTTATGAAATTGTTTCATTGTAAGAAGATAAGATCGAATTATTTGATTTTTATGGTTTTCAGTGGGTGGTAGTGGGTGGTGTTGTTTCTATGCTTTTCGTGTTAAAAATCTTTGACTTAACGTTTAAAAAAGAATTTTTCCATTCTTTCTTTTCTTGATATTATCATCATCATGTTCGCTTTTTGGAAGGACGAGCTACTTTTCTTTCTTTGTTTTTGCTAAGTTGCATTTTTGTAATAACATCAGAAGAAAATTTGTATATTGTTTTATTAAGTGGGACGAAACACTTTGGGATGATCGGAAAATATATTTCTAAGTAAGACATTAAGCTAACATATTTATTTTTGAGTATTAAGAAGAAATTTTTTTACTTTAAATCAGAAAAAAAATATTTTTAACATGAACGCGTTTAAACGAATATAAAAAGTTTATCTCTTCGAAAATATATAATCGTTAAACCGATTTGCAAATATTATACGAGTTTCTAAATTGTCGTTAAGATAAAGATAAGCCTTCTCTTTTTTGAAGATAAGATCATTCGTATTTCGAACTAAATAATATGTGTGGTACGTATGTATGTATATGTAAATGAAATATATATTATATATATATATATATCGATTCATTGAACAGTGAATTGAGGTAAAGAAAACATAAATGAAGAAGTCAGACTTTGAACATGTTTTCTAGCTTGTTATTCAACGTGATCCAGAAAAATATTCATAACGTTGCCTTTTATTACTTTTTTTTTTCAATACTTTCGTAGAGACCGAATTCTAAATACTTGAAATTATAATTCGTCAGCCTTGACCAATCGTTATTTTGAATGATTTCTTTTTATTGAAGTTCTTTTTATTTTTTTTTCGAAACAAACTTACGTTTCTTCTTCAGCCAACATTGTTCGTAAAATTATGCTTGAGTAAGACGAAACTGATATAGAAAAAAAAAAACAACAAAAATAAATGCATATGTTAAGACACGTGATATTAATGCACACACGTGGGGATGGATACAAATATAATAATTAAAAATAAATATGCATTTTAACTGTGAAACGTGGTGGTGCTAATGACTATTTTGTTTTAGTCGAAAAATATAATTCAAAATGCGGAGAAGTAAACAAATATATTTTTTTTTCTGTACACACAATTGTTGCATTTCGTTAGTATTGAAAAATGTTTGATATTTTTATTATCGTTAATTGGTTAAAGTAAATTGTATAGAAAAAATATATATAATATATTATATTAAGAACACATACAGTGTTATCGTTCTCAAGGAACATTACTTGTATAGACTTATCGGCTTAGAAGTGCACGAAATAATCTTGAAAGGGAGGCGGGGGGGATAAGGGAAACCTTGCGTTTCCGGTAACGTGTCTTTCCGTTTTAGATTACGCTTATCGCGCAAATTTATACGAGTTTCATTTTAGTTAACATAGGAGAAACGATTTTATATGTCCAATACTAAAAAGAAAATAGATTCGATGAGTTTTCTTAAAAAAAAAAAAAAACAAACACAAGATGATGTTCACCAATTTTTTTCGCAATAACGTCTTTGGCAAAGATTTTCTTTTATTATACCCACTACCCCCCAATTTATTTCTCTTTTAACCCCACTCTAATCGATTAAAAAAAATGAATGAATATAATTTGCCATAATTAACGTAATAATTCCAAACATTTTTTCATACGTATAATGAATTGAATAATCGGTTCTCGAACGTTTGTTCACACAAATGTTGGTCAAATATTTACTTAGTTTTTCTTTTTATGAATTGTGGTGGTACGTGCTCAATCATTTTTTTTTTTTCGGTTCATACGTGTATCTCTTTGAACGAACACATTCTAAACTGATAACAAAAAATATATCAACAGCAGCAGCAGTAGTAACAGCCTTGACAACGACATTCCAATCAAAATGTGTTACAATTTTGTATAATATTTTTGATATTTGTCGTGTTTCAATTTTTTAATTTATCTATCGAATAGACTTTTTTTTTTTTTATTAAGATTAAATATTTCGTAAAGAAACGTTTTTACACAATCGTGTTAATTAAATATAAGAATTATAGTTTTGTAATAATAATAATAATGATATAGATAATATTTCACAAATGTAGATTTAGTTAGAAATAGTTTCAGTGTTCTTTTATTATCGTTAAGCGTGATTCGTTGAAAGATATTGCATCCATATTTGAAGTGCTTAGTCATACGGCGTATTAGAGAACAACTTGGCGAACGAACAAGTACGTTTGAATAAACATATGGCTTGTATTTTCTATCTCTCTTTCACTTTCTCATTTTTCTTTCATTAAACTCATCTTTAGCTATGATTAATTTCCATCGTTATCATCGATGGGAACAACAAAACTGACTTTGACTTTTATCTAGAAAACCTTTGACGATGATAATGTAATAAAACAATGTATCAATGTCTTCAAATAATTACTCGTTTATGTTTTTTGTTTTCTTCTTATTCTTCTTCTTTCTTTTTCTTTTAACTTTGCATTACTTACAATAGAATTTTTTCAAACTAATTAGTAGTAACTCCTTGATTTATCTTGTCACGTCTTACATAATAATCGTTTACGTGGGATCGATAAGTTTTCTACCTTTTTTGTTTTTTTGTTTTTTTTTTTTCAAAGATATATTTCATGCAAATTCTAATAAAAAAATATATATATATATATATATGTATGTAGATGATTGTAAATTTGTGCAAAACAAAAACAAATCTTATCTTATTTTTTACGGTAATCGCATGAATCGTTCGTTACTGTCTTATCCTTGGGATTTCGAGTTTAGAAATTCTCGTGACGATGATGAGATCACAGGAAGAAGATTTATCGAGAATAACAAAATAAAAAAGTTACATTAGCGTATTATTATTATTTTGGAAAATAAATCAAAAATGATTTCTCATAATTCAAAATAATATTGTTAATTTAATGTTAATACACGTTTATATCAGAAAAATAATTATTTTGAAGTAATAGAACTCTGTGAGAACTAGAAATTATATAATAAAATCAATTTACCGTGTTCGTATAATAAGAGAGAAGTATTTAAATGAGTTTTCGATATTAAACTTTGAAAGTGATCGAATTTCAAATCGACAATCGTGGAAAACGATAATTCTATAGATAGATCTGAGATGTGATTAGTATGCGAAACGCATGGAAGCATAAATAAACCATAAATATGAATGGTTAGATATAAATATATATATATATATAACAATTTATGTAAATACTTACGCGTGACGTGTTATATTTCTCATGCATATCCAATGATTATGTTAAACGATTTTATATATATTCATGCACATGCACACACGCGATCGCTTTTGGTTAATGTTAAGAATCATTTTTTTGTCCTTTAAGATTTGTCAATGATCAGAATAAAAGGGTGTTCGTCTGTTCATGTTTCGATTTCAAATCTCATGGATAGATACTAATGATTATAATTATTAGTTGAACGTTTGTATATACATATATATATGTATATATAACTATATATTAGTAAAGTATCCACCCACGGTCGATGGTGAAAGTAGGAATGACTACCGCATACGTATCTACATACTTATGTGCTTACGTTTCTTTATGTTCCGTAGGTTGTATGATTGCATTACAAGAACTCTCACATTACGTTCTAACGTTACGCGTCTTTTAATTGATTAAATTCTTCTCTACGAAAAAGAGAAAGAGAGATGTAGTTTAAACTATTTCGTTTTATTCATCCGAAAATTATTGACGAAATTCGAAATTTACGAATAAATTTGAACTGACGATGATGATGATGAGGTTCGATTAGAAAGTTTTTACATTTTGAGAGAATGAACAATTGTGATTGAGAATTAAAACATACTAAAAGAGAGAGAGAGAGAGAGAGAGAGAGGTGCAGTTTAAACTACTTCGTTGTATTCATCCGAAAATGTTGACGAAATACGAAATTGACGAATAAATTTGAACTGACGATGAAGTTCGGATTAATAAATTTGTACATTTTGAGAGAACGAACAATTGTGATTAAGAATTGTGAAAACACACATAACGCGAAAGAAATAATAATAGTCAGTTGTGTTTTTCGGCACGTTGTTTAGCTCGTGCAGCAAGTAACATGCTGTCATCGGACACAGAACGTCATCGGCTCTCCCACCGTTCGATGACGATCGTCCAATGCCGAAGAGAAAACCCGAAGCCTCCTCCACGGTCTTTTCAAGCCTCTCGCTGTTCTGTTCTGTTCTGTTCTGTGCTGTTATGCGAATGGTGACGCCCCATGTTGGGGGACAGCCTCGCGAATACGAACGAATACTTAAATAGTTATGTTTACGTGTTCTCGCGATCGTACCGTTTTATCACATCATCTTACACATGCAGAAAAAACTTTTTCGTTTCTCTCATATGTTTCTAAGTTTTTTTTTTAAATTCAAGTGAAACCAATTTAAAACGCACACGCGTTCTCGTACACATCCCCCAAACTCCTCCACCCACCATCAATGTTTTTTTCTGTGGATAAAAAGAAATTAATAAAAAGTGCTAAATTAAAAAGAGAGTGCAAATTAATTGAAGAAAATCTTAAAAAGAAAAATAATCGAATATAATTACTACGAGATATATTTCGTGGAATCGTTTTGAAATTATTCTTTTCGGTATCATCATCATCATCATCACTATTAATGTGTGTTAAGTGTTTCCGTTTTTTCCTTTTTTTTTTATTTCTGTGAAGTTTCTGACTCCTTATCTATCGTCATTGTAAAACTCTCTCAGTTTTAAGAAAAGACGTGTGTTTCTTGCAATCGTATCTTGTGATTGATTTTAAGAAGAAAAACCTCTGTGAAGATATAAAGGGGATTCAATTTCTTGTGTTGGGATTCATGATCATTGGAACATTATAAAAAGATTAATTCTAATGCAACGTGTAATACATTTTTTATATGTATTCAATATTAACAAATAAAAAACCAAATTGAGACGAATGATTCGGTTAATCTTTCATTCGATTAAATTCAAACGTATTGTGGTAGTGTCTGTCGTCTATAATAAGCTTAAGAAGGTTATTGTGAAACAGAGAAAGGAACATTTTAACCGAGCTAAGGTGTTAAAACGTGTAAAGATCGGTGCTCTAGAAGAAAAGAAGATATTTTGAACGTGTTCGTTCATATAATTCATATATCTCAAAAATATGCATTGTTATATGCATTACAGTATTCATTATACTGTCAAAATCCTTCGAAATTTAATTAAAAAGATTTAATTGGATTTATTGGACTATAATTGGAGAAAAAAGAAAAAGAAAAAAGACATAGGGAAAGATTGTTAGATCGTTATCGATCAATCGAAAAGAAGAAATAAAATCTTCAGAGGAAGGGGGAGGGCTTGAATGGCGACCATGGGAGTTATTATGTACATACCAAGTAGGTAATTTCAAATTAATCAAAAACGAAAACTAATCCTGTTCTTTTTATTTTATTATATTATATATATTTATTGTACATGTTCCTCCTCCCATTTTTCGTTTATTTCCTTCTTTCATTTTTCCTCTTTAACCATTCAAATGACCGTGTCCTGTAATTTGTAGACAACAAAAATTCAGTGAAAACGCATTTCAAATGTACCATTATTTATTTGTAAATAAATGAAGAAGATATATAATTATATCGTACACGTATTCAATTGTCTAAAATCTCATTTAATATGAAAATATATTCCTGTTTTATTAAAGAGGGTCACCTTTGACCGCTTATGATAAAAGAATATAGGTACACATGAAGTATCGGAATGTAGAATTATTCTACATATTTTTGATCAAATTTCTAATCGTTATCATTGATCACGCAAGTGACGATCGAGCCAATCAATTCTCGCGTCTTGTTTTCGCCTTATTATTTATCTTTTTCTTTATTTTTTTCCTTTTGTATTCTAGATGATACATACGTTCGATCATGCGCTCAATTTGATTAGGAAATTTCGAAAAAATAAAAAAAATCGTTAAAGTTTATTCATAATTTTCACATATTATATTATATTGAGTGAATATATTTAATTTTAATATTTAATTTAAATATATATTATACACACACACACATGCATGCATGCATGCATGCATATATATGTATATTATAATTGCAATCACCTATCGACCCTGACATACGATTAAAAGTCAAGAAAAATATGAATAGCGTCCAATGATCATCGTCTGGTACGAAACGGGAAACACTATATGTGTATTATTCATTTGATTACATACTTTTTTACTTACTTACTTACTTACTTACTTATGCGATGAGTATCTATAAGTGTATACGTGAGAAAGAGAGAGAAATAAAGACTCATTTAATCGTGTTACACGTATACGAAGTCACATCCACGTGTCTGATATGCCATCGACCCACATGTAACTCAATTTGTCTGACCGATTGATAGCAAACTCTGGCCACACAACAAGGGTTCTTTTTTATCGTCAAATCTGTAACACATTTATACAAATGTATATATATATATATACAGGGATATACGTATAAAAACACATATAAATATCTTTAACGTGTTTCTTAATCTTTTGTGCTCTCATAATTTAATAATCTTCCTTTTAATCGATTTTAAATTAATTTTTCTTCGATAATATTCTTCTTCTTCTTCTTTTTTCTCCCCTTCATCCCCTTTTCGATTGTTGTTGCGTTTAATATTATACGAATATATTATAATTAAAAAAAATGTATGATCAAAAGTATATTATTCTCGAACGAGATCAAAATCTTTTGAATTTTTTGACGATATCGTAGCAGACATCGAGAGACAACAACACAACACGACAATATTTATTATCGTAGCTTTTGTAAAAGCTTCCTTTTTCTTTTTTTTTAAATGCATATCGTTTTTGCGTAACGTCAACTTATGTAAATAGTAAAAAAAAAAAAAAAAAAAAGAAACTTATATAATATTTATATTTAATATCGGATTAAAAGCGTATCTTTTTCATATGACCGTAGACGATATTTAATTCGGCGTGGTTTAAATGGATCATTGATAAAAGAAGGAGGATGAGGAGGGAGGGCGGGAGGGCGAGGGGAATTAATTATATCGTGAATTTTTATCGTTAAAGATATCAGCAGTAAAAAATCATATGACAAGTCATGAAATTTTGGGACAATTAATTTGCATAGATAAAATAATAATGTGTACACGCGAGTTTTAGATCAGAAATTTCTTTTTTTTTTTTTTTTTTGTTTGATCGCATAAGTAAACGTGTTTAATAAAAAGATCTTATAAAACTAAGGATATGTTTAATATTATGGTTAATTATAATCCCACGTTTAAGCGGAACGTTAATCGATTCTTATCGATCACGTCTACGAATTTGCATTTCTAACGGGCTCACTGAAGTCAAGTCATGCGGTTGTTTATTATACTGTGATCGTATCCCGTTTACTTGTTTTAAAACATTGGTTGGTTGGTTGATTGGTTGGTTGGTGTATGCAAGGCGAGAATTAATTATTAATATCGTCGTTTTTCTTTTTTTTTCTTCTTTTTTTTTTTATTTCTACCTCTCCCTCGTGCCTAACGAAAAGGTTAATGAACGTACTTAACGTTTTCGTTATTATTTTATTGGGTTTTTTATTTTTCATTACCAACAGCAGACCACTTCAATTAAAGACGTCAATCTTTTTTGTTTTTTTACGATTATAACGTTTTTTGATTTATTTCAAAGTAAAGAAATATATTATAATGATGATCGTGTTTGATAGACGATCAAATTAATTGTGATCTGTTTTTAATGACAATTTCAGATAAAAGAAAAAGAATTATCGTTTAACTTTTTCTTCCACACACTCTTCATGGATTATAATAATATATTATATCTTATTAAGTTATGTAATGTAATTGACATTTAACGGTGATTATAAAACAAACAGGAAGCTTTTAAAAAATCAAATACTTTAACTTGATATATTACATGCGTTGAAATCTTATAATAATTACGATATAATTAATCATAATATTTAACGAAAAGTTATTCAATTTATAATAAGGAAAATATTAACGAGTTTTAAAACTTCGATATCCAATGATTGAAACACTAAAATGATTTTATATATATATATATATATATATATCTGATTAAATAATGATACGTTCATAATATGTACGTGATTCTTAGAAATTCCTATCAGCCAACAGCATGCGCTCGTTCATTGACGATTATCATCAAAGATTCAACAACCGCATACGTGGAATTAATCGCTTAAAGTCCGAATAGAACTATTATTATCCGAATGAGAAGATAAATTCGTCTGTTATTCAAAATGAAAGAGATAAATGAACCGAGAGATGATGGGATCTCTTCGTATAAGCGTAAATAAAATTACAACGTCGTATATATTATAATTTGTCAACAATTTATTGCTCAATAGCAAAAATGATCGATATATTAAGAGATATATATATATTTTTTTTGTATAAAGATCAATGATATATCAATTTATATTTTGGCAGACTTTGAGTCTTTCAATTATTTATCTCTTCGTATAATCTAATTGATAATATGAAGCTAATATATTTCTGCAACGAGTAGAAAAATATTCTACCCATTGACAATGCTGATGTGAAAATTATCTCGTTTTCTAATATAAAGACGTTATTTCTAATATATCAGTATCGAATTCGATAGCGTGTTTCGCAAAACACGTATTCTTCCCAATGTGTGTATGTGTGTGTATCATTGCTGATCATGTAACGTGAATTTGCTAGAAGGATTCTCTCTTTCTCGGCATCGTACGGAACCGGTTGTAGGAAATGTCACGATTGCAAAAAAAGTCATTCCAGTTGATGTCAGTACTACCTATACGTATATTATATTCTCAGATTGTTCATTTTACTCATTTGAAAAAAGGAATATAAATGTGATTGCTTCCTGCAATCCAAATGAGAAATCTACATCCCGAATCATAATTTAAGATATTGTATTTAACAAGACTTATGAGTTTCAATTATTATCCATCCTCACCATTCACATTCTTCTTTCTCAATCAATTATTATTCTATGATATCAAAAGTTTTGATTGAATATTTTTCCAAATATTGTTTGATATTTAATAATAGGAAAAATAAAAAGGAGACGACAATTTGTAAGAAATTTAGTATCTTCTTTATTTTTCAGGCATGTACACCATGCGTATGCTGGATAATGGTAGCAATAATGCATCCGGGCCAACCGGAGCAGCTGCTTTACCAGGAGTCCAAACAGCTGGTGGTACCACGTCAACAACGACGGCCCTGACAAGTGTAACGAGTTTACCTGCTGTCACAGATGAGAGAATGGATGCTTCTAGTGATAGTGCAGTCAGTAGCATGGGCAGTGAACGCGTGCCATCCCTCTCGGATGGGGAGTGGATGGAAACTGGCTCAAATTCCAGTCACACGCAAGCTGACTCACATTACACCATGGATTATGCTAGGTACATTTGACAAATTTCTCATTCAGAATGATCTTCCTTTTTAAGAAGGACAAGTTTTTAATAGAATGTCATTTTAAAACAGGTAAAATATTTAGATTCTAGATTATGAAGAAAAATTACAATTTAATTTTATCTATAACATATATATATATATATATATATGTTGAGTTTTTATAGTTTTCTTATTCTTTTATTTTCTTTTTGTAGTAAGTACCGAATGCCTTACGACTGCAGTTATTCAGTTTCTGGAAGAAACGCTGGTTCTCCAAGATGTCAGCCAGAGAGGACCGCCGTACCACCGGTTGCACAGAAAAAACATCAAATGTTCGCCAAACGATATTTCCAAGAGCAAGGCACCGGTTCGTAGAAAAATTGTCATATTATTTAGTTAAACGTAATGTGATTCTAATATATAATAAAAGTCTTTTGAAAATGATCATCCAATGAAATCATTTAACAAAGCAATATTTTTTTGTTTCCTATTATCTTATCGCGTTGCATAAAGTCTCTTTGACGTCTATTATTTGATTCGTATCTTGGTTTCTTTTTCTTTTTTCTTTTTTTTTTTATTTCGCGTTAAACCGGCGCACCGATACATTCTCAAGAAATAATATTTCAATAAAATTATCGTAACTCAGAGTTTGTTCTCTTTCTCTCTATCTTTTTTTTCTTATATATGCTTTTTTTATTTAAATGAAAATGTTTTTCTAGGATCACCATTAGGAGGAACGGCACATCCTACCACCCCTATAAAATATGAATATGATTCACCACATACGGTCGGTGCTGGGGCACCGGGCAATGCTTATTCCGGGCCAATTGAAGGTGCAGCCGGGCCACAATCTGAAATTAAATATAGTTGCAGTGTCGACTTCACTCGTCATCAATCTGGTAATCATTTCTTTTCTTTTCTCTTTTTCAATTAATGAGATTCTAATAAGTATCTCGTTATGGAAAATGTTTTTAATAAATATCATCACTGATTAATAATATTTATAATTTTTGTAGGGCGATCAGCAATTGAACACGTTCATCATAATCATACTTATCATTTACCCGCTGAAAGTTCAGGATCTCTTCAACGTCCCCTTTCTCGTGATAAGAAAGGTATTACAATATATCTCAAAATCTCATTATGATTAATATTTAAATTTTAGATTAAATTTGTATTATATATTAATTTTTGTTTTGTTGGGGGAAATTTAGTACGGAAGAACGAGAGCGACGAACATTTGACACGAGATGAAAAACGTGCAAGAGCGTTAAACGTACCTATTCCAGTAAACGACATCATTAATTTACCTATGGACGAATTTAATGAACGCCTTAGCAAATACGATTTAAGCGAAGCACAATTATCTTTGATACGTGATATCAGAAGGCGAGGTAAAAACAAGGTGGCAGCTCAGAATTGTCGCAAACGAAAATTGGATCAAATCATCAGTCTTGCGGACGAAGTTAAAGAGATGCGCGATCGTAAGATGAGATTAATACGGGAACATGATTTTATGCTTCTGGAAAGACAACGCGTTAAAGACAAGTTCAGTCAACTTTATCGCCACGTTTTCCAGGTCAGCTGAAAGAGAGAATTATTATGAATATGATTCGATAATGTCTACTTATTTTCCTATCATATTTTATTACCCTAACGTATATTTGAAATGCTTTTATTATTATACTCTTCGATAAACGATTAATAACTTTTATTAATATTCAATGATATAAAGTAACGATCAGAGAAATGAATTTCATTTTGATAAGATTATCTTGAATTATCAAAAGAAATAACAATATTAAATAGATAATTATAATGTTTCAGTCTCTTCGAGATCCTGATGGTAATCAATACCATCCATACGAATACAGTCTTCAGCAATCCGCTGATGGAAATGTTTTGTTGGTACCAAGAAATCAAACCAATCCTCATCATCCGTGCCCTTCATCCATGGAACCGAAGACGAAGCCAGATCCTGAACACAAGGAATGAAACTGTCAAAGGATCGTATTCAAAACGATTGGTTAACTAGATAATATCGCTGTTTCGTATAGCGAATCGTCAATAACGGCGTAAATTCAAATGTTAACGATGATGTTAACTAAGAGCTTCGTGTTAAAGCCAGAGAAACATATTTGCGATACAATACTTTTGTCGAATGGATTTCATAACTTCACATTTGACATACTTTGCACGCTATTCGATTGAACAACGAATTTGCTAAAAATCGCGTATTAAATTTATCAGGACAGCAACTTAAATTATAGTATATAATATATATATACAAAATAAATATGTACGTTTATCGTGTACATATTTATCATAATGCCGAGGATTCTAATTAAAAAGAGATATGCAAGAAAAAAGATTTATAATTTAGGTCATATAATGACCAAAAGTGATGATACAATTTCAGACGTAATATATACGTATATGTTATTTACATTGAATATATCTTATCAGTGAAACTTACATGAAATGTTATATATGTTA